>NC_048598.1:57259063-57379962 GCF_003668045.3 Cricetulus griseus
TCTTTCTTTTTTTTCGTTTGTAGCCAAGCCCAGTGTTGGTGGCGCACGCCTTTAATTCCTGCACTTGGGCAGGCGGATCTCTGTGAGTTCGAGGCCGGCTTTACAGAGCGAGTGCCATGATAGGCTCCAAAGCTACACAGAGAAACCCTGTCTTGAGAAACAAAAACAAAAAACAAAACAAACAAACAAAAGAATCTATGTAGCCAAGCCTGAATTTGAATTCCTGATCCACTTGCTTCTGTCTCTGCTTCTACCACTTCTGCAGGAGTACATGCACACCATGTCCAATGTGGGGTGGGGGAGGCAGGTCTCTTCCATTACTCCCTCCCTTCCCCTTTCCTTGTAAAAAATAAAAACTTAAAGTATACAAAGTAACACCTTCCATTGCAACATTTCCATGCACGTTGGCATTCTCTGTTCATCCCGGAGCTTGCCTGTCCTCTCTCTTCCACTCACCATTAAGGATTTCATTTTGGGGGCTGGAGAAATAGCCCAGAGGTTAAGAGCACCCTCTGTTCTTCCAGATGTCCTGAGTTCAATTCCCAGCAACCATATGATGGTTCATAACCAACTATGATGAGATCTGATGCCCTCTTCTTGCATATAGGCATACAGGCAGACAGAACACTATACATAATATTAAAAAAAATTGCCGGGCAGTGGAGGCGGTGTCCCATGCCTTTAATCCCAGCACTCGGGAGGCAGAGGCAGGTGGATCTCTGTGAGTTTGAGACCAGCCCGGTCTACAAGAGTTAGTTCCAGGACAGCCTCCAAAGCCACAGAGAAAACCTGCCTTGAAACACCCCCCCCCAAATTTTTTTTTGTTTGTTTTTGTTTTTTGAGACAGGGCTTCTTTGTGTAGCTTTGGAGCCTATCCTGGGACTTGCTCTGGAGACCAGGCTGGCCTTGAACTCGCAGAGATCCACCTGCCTCTGGCCTCCAGAGTGCTGGGACTAAAGGCGTGCACCACCAACACCTGGCTAAAATTTTAAAAAATAAAAGGATTGCATTTTTGCGGGGGTGGTGGTGGTGGTGTCCCAGCACTTTGGAGGCAGAGGCAGGCAGATCTCTGTGAGTTCAAGACCAGACTGGTGTCCAGAGTGAGTTCCAGGACAGGCTCCAAAGTTACACAGAAAAACCCTGTCTCAAAAAAAACAAAACAAAAAGATTGCATTATTGCTTTGACATAGTTCAATGCTCTTTGGCATTTATTCCCATGTGACTTCTGTGATGCTGTTCCCTCTTTTTTTTGCTCCTAGGGTACTTTTTAAAATTTCTTCTCAGCCGGGCGTTGGTGGCGCTCGCCTTTAATCCCAGCACTCAGGAGACAGAGGCAGGTGGATCTCTGTGAGTTTGAGGCCAGGCTGGTTTATAGAAAGAGTTTCAGGACAGCCAGGGTTATACAGAGAAACTCTATTTTGAACCCTTCCCCCCTAAAAAAAGAAAGTTTCAAACTTTAGCATGCATAAGAATCATCTTGGGTCTTTGGTAAGAAGGTCTCTAACTCTGTAAGTACCTATGTGATTCCCAGACCAGATTCTAAATTGAGGAATGTTGCTCGAAAGCCTATTGAAAAATCAACTCATTACAAACTTTTCCCTTCTTAGGGAAGCCCTTATTTTCTACTTATGTCATTGCCATTCAGTTTGACTTTTGGTTACGTAATTATGTGACAACTGGGGTGGAGAAATGACTCAGCAGTCGAGAGTACCTGGTTGCTCTTCCAGAGGACCCAGGTTTAAGTCCCAGCACCTACATTGGTGGCTCACAACCACCTGTAATGCAGGTTTTGCAGCACACTGTATGCAGGTGTTGCACATACATGCAGGCAAAACACCCATATACATAAAAATAATAAGGTTTTGAAGAATATATACTTTTGAAATTATGTGATAGTGGTGTGCATGGTGACCATTGCTGCTTGGCAAACTCCCAGCATTTCTACTTTTCAGATCACAATTCTCCAGTAGACTTTACTTTGACTTTCATTTTTAATGATTCTCACTATGTGTTATGAAGTTCCCTTATGCCTTTTCCTCTGGGAAATTTTGTTCGGGCTTTAAAGGATGAAAATCTATAAAATGGCAGCCTCCTTAAACAAAATAATTCTTTGGAAAAAATCCCCATGGAACCATATATCATGATAACTCTGCCTACTCCCATACAAGTTAACATCAAGCTGTTAGAAAATTTAGATAAGTAACATTTGCCTAATAAATAAGGTATGTTAGATAAATAAGATTTGTTTGATAAATAAGGTATATTTGATAATCAAGATTTATAAATTCCTAAGGTCTAATTGAGTTCACAGTAATATTTGTCTACCTTTGTCTTTGCTCAACCTTAAGCTTTAGCAATTTGGATAAACCAAGCCATACAAAAAAACAGCAATATTCTATAATGGAGTGTCTGATCTCCCAAGCAAGCTTCTTTCAAGTTTAGAGATTTAGACAAAAGTTCTTATTCTCTCAGGTACTTGAAGAAAGTTCCTGCTTGCTAAAAAAGGAGTCATTCTTATCTCTGGCAAGGGGAACTTGTGGCCCTTTCATTAACATATGACTGGTGCCTATTACTGTGTTAAGGTCCATGTTAGCTTCCTCAATCCCTGATCTCAAACCACACCCCAGCTCATATGCCTCTTTTCTCCCACTTAATCTAAAGTGCAACTATAGAGTATAAAAGGTGTATTCTTTCTTTTTGTTTTTTTTTTTGTGTTTTTGAGTCAGGGTTTCTCTGTGTAACTGCCTTGGCTGGCCTGGAACTCTCTTTGTAGACCAGGCTGGCCTTGAACTCACAGCATTCTTTTTTCAATAAACAGGCAGTCATCATCCCAATTTACCCTCAGATTGTATCATATGGGTCTCCTCCCACCCCCTTTGGGGCCTGAACCCTGTCTCTGGCATGATAGTTTATAGTCATTTGACTTACAGAATGTTATAAAGTGTATGAGAACTTCAGAGGTTTGTGTTCTGCCCAGATTCTTAAATCAGAAGGGGGGCGGGGCGTCAAGACTTAAGAGGGGAGATGCACAAGTCTGCTGCTCCTCAAAGTCACAGAATTCCTGCCAGAGGAGTAATCATAGGCCAGGCTTGACAGCACAGGCCTGTAATCTCAGCACTTTGGGAGGCAAAAGCAGGAGAATCAGAAGTCAAACATTCATTCCAGGCTGCGGGGATGGCTCAGTGGTTAAGAGCACAGCACCTCCTACACTCACAGAGGACCCAAGTTTAGTTCCCAGCACCCCACTACAGCTTACAACCTCACTACCATTTGTAACTCTTTCCAGGGATCCAACGGCCTTTTCTGATGAGATCAGATGTTTTTATGGTGGTATTGCTATAGACTCTGATGCCCTCTTCTGGTCTTTTCTGACACCAGACACACATATGGCTCACATACAGGCAAAACACTCACATGTATTAAAAATAAATAATAAATAAATAATAAATAAATAAGGTCAGAAATTCTGTTAGGCAGTGGTGGCACACACCTTTAATCCCAGCACTTGGGGGACAGAGACAGGTGGATCTCCCTGAGTTCGGGCCTCAGACATCTTGTCTCAAGAAAACCAAAACCAATAATGAAAAGAGAAAAGAAGTAATCTTACTCTTTTGATGGAGGTAAGTGTCTTCCCTTCTTACTAAATTGCCATTCTGATTGTAGTTTCTCGGGGGGTGGGGGGTGGGGTGGGAGGAAGTTATAAACCTGAGACAGGAAACTGCATTTAGACTCTGGAAATCTAAGCCAGATGGTGGTGGTAGTCCACGACTTTAGTCCCAGCACTCAGGAGGCAGAGGCAGGCGGATCTCTTTGAGTTTGGATGGGAGAGATTCTGGAAATCTGAATTACTTACAGTTTGGGAATGGAGTTTGGAAGCCAGGAACAGTGGTCACCTTTGCGTGGTCAATTACCTCATTTTTCACTTTTGCTTCTCATCTTTTATTCTGAAATTTTTTGAGCCTACAGAAGAAAAAAATTCCCACCACTTTGCTCTTTCCCTGGGTTTATCAATTATGATGGCTAGTCTTGACTGTCAACTTGATAGAATTTAGAATCACCATGTAGAGGGCATGAGGTCTTCGTGCTCACAGATGAACACTGCAGAAACCATGAGTGTTAATAATACAGGGGTGTCTCCTCAATGGAAGAAATAAATTCCCATTTTCTACCCAGAAAACTGGGAGTAGATATTGTCAATGACCTAGTGATCTTTGCTATCTGGAGAGGCAGACTCACCCAAGTACTCGCTTATGCCAGACTTCCATCCCTAGACTCTTATCTCTAACTCTAGTTAATAGAGCCCATTCTTAGGGGAGATGTCACATGTATTTTACAGCCTGCTGATCTCTGCTATCTCCATCAGAGACCACACCAGATCTTTAGGCCCTAAGCTTTAGAACCCATCTTCATGGTCATGTGTGCTTTGAAGGAGTTTCTATGCAGTCAAAACTTTATTGTGAACCTGGAATTGTAATGGCTATTGACTGGGAATTTTTCCAAATTGTGCTGTGTTTAAATATGCTGGCACTATTTAGTTGCTTGCTGTTAGACTCTCTACCAGCACCAACAAACTTGAGCTGAACAGTTTTCCTTCTTGCCTCTCCAGATTCATTTCCCTGCCTACCATGATACTTGCAGAGATCCCTTCCCCAGGAACAGACTTGCAGGCATAACTTGAGGGAGTTTCCAGATTAGATTAAACTAGGTAGAAAGACCCACATCACACGTACGCAACACCATCCTATGACCTGGGGTCCAGGACTAAATACAAAGGAGGGAACAAATGGACATCAACCTTCATTGTTCTGTGCTTCCTGACGGTTGACACAATGTTACTAGTTTCTGACACAATGTTACTAGTTTCTGCCACTGTAACTTCTCTGCTAGGGTAGAATGTACTCTGGAACTTCCTATAGAATCAAGTAATTTACACTTTAAAGAAAATTGGTCTCAATTTAATTGTGTCATCTAATAGTATGGATTTCTCCTTCTTTATAGGTCTCTTGTCTCCCCACCTCTGCTCCAGAATTCAGTGCCAGCTCATGGATGGCATTTGGTTATTATCTGGAGTCAGTATTTGTCTCCCTGTGTGTCTCTGCCTCTGTTTCTTCTTTTGGCAGTGAGGAAGTGGAACCCAGAGCCTCATGCACATTAGGCAAGCATTACTCTCTTAAGTTTCTTATAATCTAAGACTATGCTAAGTCCATTATAGGACTCAGTAGCCATGTGTTGCTATTTACATCTAAATTAATTTAAAAAAGAATAAATTTAAAAAGCAGTTCATCAATTACCTAACCATTTTTTGTTGTTTATTTTTATTTTTATTAGTGTTTGCCTGAATGTCTATGTGCTACTATGTGCTACATGTATGCAGTTCCTACAAAGACCAGAAGAGGTATGGTTTCTCTGGGCCTGGGTCACAGCTAAGTGTGATCTGCCATATGGCTACTGGGAATTGAACTTGGGTCCACTGAAAAAGCAGCCAGTGCTCTTAACCATTAAGCCACCTCTCCAGCCCCCAACCTTACTTTCTTGTTTTGTTTGTTTTGGAGACAGGGTTTCTTTGTGTAGCTTTGGAGCCTGTCCTGGAACTTGCTCTGTAGACCAGGCTACAAACTCATAGAGATCCACCTGCCTCTGCTTCCCCAGTACTGGGATTAAAGGCGTGTGCCACCACTGCCTGGCCCCCAACCTGCCTCTTAAGTACTTTTGGCTAGTAGCTACAATGTGGGGCAACACAGGTATTTTGATGGTTAGTTTATGTTTTAATTTTTTTGTATATGTGTACACGCATGTATCTATAGCCCAGTGTGTGTCATGGTGTGTGGCAGTCAGAGGTCAACCCTGGGGAGTCAGTTAGCTTCTTCCACCATGTGAGTGTCAGGGGTCAAATTCAGGTCAGTAGGCTGAAGCTGAAAACATTTTTACTCACTGAGCCATTCACTGACCCAGTTAATTTCTACCTCAGTCCTTGCCCTTCTGTTTGACTTTTGGTCACTCAATTGTGTGACGATAATTATTTAACATACAAGTAACCAGCCTGTTGTGTTTGTTTCTTGAGATAAGTTCTCATGTAGAAGCCTGAGTGATCTGAACTATTTATATAAAATAAATAATTATACATACAATCATATATATATAACATACAGTATATGAAGCATATAAGCATATATAGCATATAAGGTGATCCAACAAATGGTCCAGCAACCCAGAGGGAAAGGACACATCCAGAGAAGGGGAAGTTGTGGGTCTTCTGTAGGCATATAGCTCCTCTGGAACTCACCACATAGGCTGGTCTCAAATTTACAGAGATTTAAAGGCATGTGCCACCATGCCCAGCTTCTCCCTCCCTCCCTTCCTCCCTCTCTCTCTCTCTCTCTCTCTCTCTCTCTCTCTCTCTCTCTCTCTCTCTAATAGCATTGCCTTTCTTTCCAAAGAGAAAGCCAGCAGCTGGGCTACAAAGCCAAATTCTGTCTCCAAAAACAAACCAGTCTAGTCCAGTTAGTTGCTTGACAGAAAGTCTCACATTGTGGGTTGTCTGATTGTTTCCTCAAGACTAATAAAACCGGAAAAACATTTTTGGCAAATGCCTTTCTCAGAGGATGTGGTATGCATTTTAGTATTTTGTTACTGCCGGGCAACTATTGGTGACGCCTACAGTATGCACTCAACCAACACTTGCCAAAGAAATGACCTTGTTACAAGCAATTGCCTAAGAGCTTAGGAGTTTGATTTCAAATATCCAGACCTTGGAAATCCATCACTGTCCTAGAACAGAGTGAAAAATTGTGTTGGAATATGCAAGGTGACCCAGCAAATGGCCCAGGAGACCCTGAGAATGCTGTGGGTCTTCTGAAGGTATATAGATAGCTTCAGGCTCTCCTGGGCATGGTTTTGTTGTTATTTGTAGTGTTGAAGACCAAACCCATGCAGGGTTTCCTGCATGGAAATCAAGCATTGTTACAACTGAACTACATCTCCAGTCCTAATCCTGGTGTTTTGGTGACTGTTGTTGGGAAAGAAAGCAGGTTGGTGAAATTGCCTGTGGTCCAGCTATGTCATCATCTGGAGGCTCCACAGCAAATGTAACCAAGGCTGAGAAGTTTAAGGGCTACTCTACTGACCACTCCTCTGCCAGTCTGTGCCCACATCCAGGACAAGTTTTGACCCTGGGTTTAGCTAAGGGAATCATTAGGCAAAAATTTTTTTTAACACATTTGTTGCCAGATTACCTCATTCATCAAATATCTCCCTCTTCTTCTAAATAAAGACCAGAGACAAAAAGAGAGGACGGGGGCAGAAGCCAGAGAGCAATTGAGGTTTAAAAACCTAGTGTGTGGTCACAGCTGCCAACATGGCTTAGGAAAGCAGTGTCGGTCAAAGGGAGGAGTCGGGAGGGTGCTCTTCTAGTTTCTGGTGTTCTTTTTTTTAACCTGTTTCCTCAGAAGTGAGGAAGTAGAGATCATCATTCCTGTGGGACATCCAAAGTTGTTCACGGAAACCTCCCTTTCCAGGAGTTTGGAAATACCAGGGGCTATGTGAGCTGTAGACATACCTAAAGGATCATGGTTTTAAAAGGAAGTGGTTCAGCAGGGAAGCCAAGAGAGGAACCTCTGCAAGAATCCTGGCCACACATCTTAGGGCTCCATCAGTCAAAGGGACCAGTCTTCCAGCAATATCTGGCCCTCTCTTAGGTGTCTCTATTGCATACTTGTGCAGCTAACCAACATAGACTGCTGCCTATGAACTCTGAAGTACTAAAACCAACTTTTCTGTTAGTATCCCTACTAACAGAATCCCTACTAACAGAATTAGTTAGTATCCCTACTAACTAATCAGGAGTTCCTACTGATCAGGTGCTCGCTGTTTCTAGAGAAGGAGTGTGCCTACCAGGCTAACATCTGTCCTGCTTATTGACCACCGGTGTCTAGCCTATACATACACCTCTATGACTTTGTGGGCCCGAGTCAAACTCCCTGTATGAAGTTATCCCAGAGTTTTAGAAATTGAGGTTGGCCTCAAGGCCATGATGCGTTTAACCAATGAGAGCCTCTGAACAGCTGGGTGGCCTCTTCACTGTGGGACAAGAGGCTCCATTTCAGTGGCCCTCCTGTCTAGTTCTTCATGTTATCCCCACTCTATATTCTAGGTATTTTTCTTTTCTTGTTGCTTCTAAAAATTCAACCCGCTTCTCTGCAGAGACACTTAACAGACACCATGTGAGATTGCAAAGGGTGTAAGAAGTCCGGACCCTTCTCCGGGACAGACTTGAAAAAAATTATATTTCAACCTCTCCATCAATGTCAATTCCATAGAGGTGCCAACTCGAAAATAAATTATTTGCCACGGATATGATGACAATTACTCTTTTTGCAAAGCTCTGAAAGGAGAGACTGTGAATACAATAGTACCATTTTCCTTCAGGGGAATACTATTTCCTAAGGGCCAATACAGATATGTTGCAGAAGCCATTGCAGGGGATAATGAAGAAAAGTTATTTTGTTTGAATTTTACCGCCATTCACCATCCTAATGTCAATTAGAATAAATTAAGAATATATATGTTTTTATTTTTGAAAAAAATTCAACCCATTTCCTTTATATCATCATAATAGTAAAAGCTTCTGTTTATGGAAATTTTTTTTGTCTGCCCAGCAGTCCCATGAAGAGGCATTACTGTCCAATTTGGGAGCTTATAAACTAATTATGATCAAAAGCTGGGATCCTTTTGTCTACCTCTAATTATTAGTATTTTAAGACATTAAGTTGTGTATGTGGGTTAGGGAGATTTCCCAGGGGCAACTATCTTCCATGTGTTTCCTTATTCTGAAAGTGGGCAAAAGGACCCTTTATCTACTGAAGTTAAAAGAATAAGAATTTGGTCTGATGAAGGCAGTGTCTAATTTAGAGTGGAACTTTTTTGGTAAGCCTAATTCATCCAGAAAATTCTGGCTACCATCTTTCACCTTGATAGAGGAAAAAGATAACCTAGATGCTAAGCCAACAAGGAATACTGAACGCAGAGGCATGGCTGTGCACACTATGGGCTCTGTCTTCTATAAATAGGAGGCACAGGGAGAGAGTGAATGGCGACCCTCTTGTGTTGGGAATAGGTCTCCATGAGTCCTCAGGACAATGGTGATACCTTCCAGTTTTCTGAATCTGTTGCCTCTACCTTTCCAAATCCTGGGGTTACAGGCTTGTGCTATTGTATCTAGTTGGATCTGTTTGTTGAGATAAACTTTTGTAGCCCAAGCTAGCTTCAGACTTGCTGAGCATGACTCTGAATTTCAGATCCTCCTGCTTCTCCCTCCCAAGTGCTGGGGTCACATGAATTCATAAGCATGTTGTTTTATAGGGTGTTAGGAATCAAACCTAGGGCTTCGTGCATGATACCAATTGAGCTATATTCCCAGCCCTGGACTTTTAACTTTTTAAGAAAGAGGTCAATGGCTAGACTGTGTTAGACATACACATGTACATGTGAATAAAACCATAAAGTCTTTCAAATTATGTTTAAAAGTTATTTTCTTGTTGGTCAAACTGTCATTATTACTTTTCTGTAATTTCAGTTATTTACTTACAGTCCTTTTTTCCTTTTTAATCGCCTACGCCAGACATTTGCTAAGGAGTGAAATTAAAACATTGTCTGTTTAGACAATACAACATCAGAGCAGTGCTCTAAAAGTGCTGAGTTTTAGCCCAAGGAGATGACCAATTTCAGAACTCACTTTGGAAGATCATCCATCACCTGACTGCTCACAGGGCTGGAAGTGCTGCCTGTAATTATGTTACAAAAATATCACCAGAGATAGCCTGTGCCTGGCAGGTGCAGTGTTTTGTGTGTGTGTGTTTTTTCCCCTTTTTATATTGTCAGGTTTTTTGTGGGTTTTTTTTTTGCCATTTTTTAAATTGAGCTATACATTTTCCCCACTTCCGTTCCTCCTCCCCTCTAACCTCCTCACTCCCAATTTACTCAGGAGATCTCGTCTTTTTCCCCTTTCTAGATGGATCCCTGTATGCCTCTCTTAGGTCCTCTATTTTTTTTTGTTTTTGTTTTTGTTTTGTTTTTTTGTTTTTTTGTTTTTCGAGACAGGGTTTCTCTGTGTAGCTTTGGAGGCTGTCCTGGCACTCACTCTGGAGACCAGGCTGGCCCCGAACTCACAGATATTGGCCTGCCTCTGCCTCCCGAGTGCTGGGATTAAAGGCGTGTGCCACCAATACCCAGCTTTAGGTCCTCTTTTTACCTAGGTTTTCTGGGGTTGTGGCCTATAGTTTGGTTGTCCTTTGCTTTATGTCTAATATCCACTTATAAGTGAGTACATATTGTATTTGTCTTTCTAGATCGGGGTTATCTCACTCAGGATGGCTTTTTCTAGTTCCATCCATTTGCCTGCAGATTTCAAGATGTCATTGTTTTTTTTTTTTTTAAACCGGTGAGTAATACTCAATTATGTAAATGTACCACATTTTCCTTTTCCATTCTTTGGTTGAGGGCATCCAGGCTGATTTCAGGTTCTGGCCTCTACGAATAATGCTGCTTTGAACATAGTTAAGCAAATGTCCTTGTGGTGTGTGTGTGTGGTGATATACTGTTTATGGTTTAATAAAGCTTGCCTGGGGATCAGAATGAAAAGTTAGCCCCACTAATTGGCCATAGACACCAGGCAGTGGAGGCACACACCTTTAATCCCAGGACTCAGGAGAGAGGCAAATGGATCTCTGTGAGTTCTAGGCCACCCAGGCCTACATGAGAATGAATCAGTCTAAAAGAGTAACAGAACTCATGCCTTTAATCCCAGCACTAGAGAGGTGTATAAGGAAAAAGCAAAGCGACTCATGTGAGATTTAGTTTCCAGTCACAGGGAAGACAGGATCTCCATTTCAGGTACAGGTAAGAGCTACTGGCTGGCTGCTTTGCTTTTCTGACCTTCAGGCAAGCTTTATTAAATCATAAACAATATATCACCACAGTGTGAGTGTTCATCCTTTGGGTATTTGACCAAAAGTGGTATTGCTGAGTCTGGATAGATTGATTCCCAATGTTCTGAGAAACTGCCATACTGATTTCCAAAGTGGCTGTAAAAGTTTGCACTCCTACCAGCAATGGAGGAGTGTTCCCCTTACTCCACATCCTCTCCAGCATAAACTGTCATTGGTGTTTTTGATATTGACCATTCTGACAGGTGTAAGACGGTGTCTCAGAGTCATTTAGATTTGCATCTCCCTGATGATTAAGGATTTTGAGCATTTCCTTAAGTGTCTTTCAGCCATTTGAGATTCCTCTGTTGAGAGTTCTTTTTTTAGATCTGTACCCCATTTTTTTGAGACAGGGTTTCTTTAATGTACCCTATTTTTATGGGATTATTTGGTCCTTTGATGTCTAGTTTCTTGAGTTCTTTGCATATTTTGGAGATCAGCCCTCTGTCAGATGTGGGGCTGATGAAGATCTTTCCCCAGTCTGCAGGCTGCCATTTTGTCTTGTTGACCATGTCCTTCACTTTACAGAAGCTTCTTTTAGGAGGTCCCGTGTATTAACTGTTGTTCTTAGTGTTTGTACTACTGGTGCTATATTTAGGAAGTGGTGTCTTAGCAGGTGTGTTTTTAAGTATCCATTGGGAAACACTGTCTATTCCAAAATTTTGCTGGGAACAGCTAATTGCACCAGTCCTAAGCCCACAGCACACAGTATTATATGACAAGAGCTGCTGCTGAATGCATCCCAATCTTAGAATCAGCCTCTTTCAGCCCTAGACCAGGCAGGGCTAGCTATTCAAAATAACCGTATATTTTGCTCTCATTCCTTTTGCTTTCTCTCCCTCCCCCCTGTATTTTATGTTTGTTTGTTTGTTTTGTTTGTTTTTGTTTTTTTTGAGACAGGGTTTCTTTGTAGGTTTGGAGACTGTCCTGGAACTGTCTTTGAAGACCAGGCTGGCCTCGAACTCACAGAGATCCACCTGCCTCTGATGGGATTAAAGGCGTGCGCCACCACCGCCCGACCTGTTTGGTTGGTTTTGAAGATGATGTTTCACTATGTGGCCATGACTGATCTGGAACTCACTATGTAGACCAGGCTGGCCTTGAACTTGGGGAAATCCTCTTGCCTCTACTTTGTGAGTGTTGGGATTACAAGTGTGTGGCATCACTCCTGGCCTTAAAGAAGGTTATTTGGGGTTAATAGTTAACAACTAATATTTTGCAGTTAATTTGTTGTCTGAGCAAAACTGAGCTAGCTGGTATAACACACACATGCACACACAATTTCAGAAATGTTTTATGTTCATTATAAAGGGATGCCCTGACTAGCCACTTCATCTGTCTCCAGAAATAGTAGGAAGCACTGGACTGAGAGGGACTTGACTTGATATTTAACCTCTCTGATTTTGTTTCTCTCTTATAAAAAAGTGATAATATCTATTCAGAGGTACTACAGACATTAACATTGTACACAAGATTACTAATTTAATGGTATACTGTATGACATGTATACGGTATAACATGCTGTATGGTAAAACACTACATAAATCACTGACAAGCAATTCTCATCTTCTCAATTTTCCCTTAACAGCTTTACTAACTTTGAAGAGTTAGTCCTAGAACTCAGGGGAATTAGAAGCTGATTCCTGAGCTCGGCAGGTGTTCAGCACAAAATTAATGCAGTATACTGTTGTGTGGTACCTTGCAGGGACCCTGCCCTATATGGGTGGTGGTTCTTAGACAAGACTTGGACATCAGAGAGACCCAGGCGAGGTTACTCTCTGACTTTGCCTTACTGCATCTACCTCATCGCAAATACATGTCTAGCTGGACATGGAGCTCGGCTGTTGCTTGTCTAGCATCCATGGAATCCTGGGTTTTTATCTACATCACTGTATAAATTGGAAATGGTGGCACATGGCTGTAACCCAGAGGCAGGAAAATCAGAAGCTCAATGTTATTCCCTTTTTAAAAAAATGATTTATTTTTATGTTATATGCACTGGTGTTTTGCCTGCATGAATATCTATCTCTGTGAGAGTGTTGGATCCCCTAGAACTGGATTTCAGACAGTTCTGAGCTGTCATGCGGGTGCTGGGAATTGAACCCATATACTCTGGGAAAGCAGCCAGTGCTCTTAACCACTGAGCTCTCTGTCCACCCCTTAAGGTCATTCTTGACCCTTGGCAAGTCTCAATACACAAACAAGAACCATCCCTGCCTTTCCCCACCCCCTAATACGAAGCTCACAGGTTGTATGGTCACCTTCAAGGCCTTTTGGAACTATTTTCTGTTCCCCAAAATATCAGACTGACTTTTTGCTCCTGATTCCTCTGTAGAATGGCACCCCCTTCCCTCTACTCCCTCCAGGCCATGGCCTCATCATACCTCAGGAAGGCTGGCTTTCCTGAACACCATGGCTTGCCAAGGCCTCTCTCAGCTAATCCTGTGGTGTCTGGGCACTGCTCATCATTGGTCTCCACTGCTATAGTAGGGAATGTCTCTTAAAGGCCTGTGCAATAGACTTGGTCCTTATCTGGGCATTACTGGAAAGTACCAGAAACTTACCAGGTGGGGCCTGAGGGTATGCCTTGTAGTGGATTGTGGATCAACCACCAGTCCTTCCTCTTTTTTTTTTTTTTTTTGTTTGTTTTTGATTGCTGCCACAAGGTGCAGTCTGCCCTACTGTGAGTCCTTGACAACATCTATACCACAGAAACAATGAGGCCTATTAGCCATGTACTGAAATCTTCCCTTAAAAACAAACAACTACTGTGTGTGTGCTCGAATCCATGAGTATATCCACCCACAATGTCTGTGCAGGTGGCCATGAAGGCTTGAAGAGGGCATCTGGTTGTGAGTTCCTGATATGGATGCTGGGACCCAAACTGCGGTCCTCTACAAGAGCAGCAAGGCGCTCTTAACCTCTGAGCCCTCTCTCCAGCTCCCTTCCCTTTTTATAAGTAATTATCTCAGGAATTTTGTTACAACAATGTAACGCTGATTAGCTTACTTACTTTTAATATTTTGTAGTACTTTGGGGCTTAGCATGCACCAGGAACAGAACTTAGTGCATCTCACAACTACCATATAAATGGTATATATCTATAAAATTCAGGTTAGGAAACAAGCTGAGAAGGTGATTTGTGGAAGGTCATATAAATCTAAGTACAAACACAATTCCCTTGCAGCCGGTTTTGTAAATTTCTCAGGGTTTACAGGGTTGAACCCAGTGAAGATACATGGCAAATACTCCATGTAAAAAGCATTTCTACTTTGATTCGACTCATGTATAAACCAGCAAATAAGGAATTCTAATCCAGATACCATTACCACCCGCACAAAGAGACCCAGTCTAATATCTTTGAATACAAGGACCGCTCTCAACCTCTGAAATATGCCCCACAGCACCACTGTTTTCTCAATAGATGTGTGTTTTCTGTTATTCTCTCTAAGGTGGTTCCTTGCTTGTCACACATTTGCCCCTTCCCATTTCTGAGGAGGGAGTGGGACCACAGAATGGGGTCCAAGAAAAATGGTTGAGGCTGCTTTTTTGATGAGACACATGGGAATGCCAACCATCGAAATAAACTTCCACTTTATTTTACCAAATATAATTTATCAGTTAAGTCGACATCTGTCAATTCAGTTATAGTAACTATAAATAATTCTCTTAAGACACAGTTCTGTAACTTTTGAAGGATATCAAAGTAAACCAATTTTGTTTCTTCTGGTCAGGCCAAAAGTACATGCAATAGGTGCAACCCAGAGGGAAGAGATGACTCTTCTACTGAAGTCAACTTCCCTCTCACTCCAGTCCTCCTCTGCTCACATGCTGAGCCTGGGTGTGCCTACCTTTCTGCTTTCTGGGCAAAGGGAGAGGGATGCTTCAGTCTCTAGACTACCTGATCCAACACCAGAAATCAGGATAGGGTAAGTGGCTGGGGGACCCTGGGGTCAAAGTCTCGGGTGTGATGCCTGCACAAGTGTATGTTTTGGGGTGGAGTTAGGCCAGAGGAGAGAGCAGAAACAAGCCCAGATTGGTATTAATCTGCTTGACACAATTCCAACTAGATAACCTCTGACTCCAATTCTAAGGTTCTATGATTTCAGGTTATGTGGGAGGGAATGGGGGGCGAGAAGTCTTTGTAGATCCAGGCACAGCTTAGTCCTTTCCTTGGAGGCTGATCCTTTAAGCTATAGGGGAAGAGTCTATGAGCTCCTGACAAACAGGCTAGAAAGGAGCCCACAGCCCAGTTGTTTAGCCGTTTGGAGCAATGTTTGGAGAAGGGACTCCAGTTTCCTTCCAATCATGTACAGGCAGGTGCCAAAGCAGCCGACCGATATCCAGCTTGCTTGTTCTAAACCCTCCTCTGAGTGTGTAGTGAGGTGTACAGAGAAGGGGAGGGAGGGTATTTTAGGGCATGAAGCCGCTAGAGTAATGGGGCTGGCAATCATTGGGTCTAAAGAGGCAATGAGGCAAGAACTTGCCTTGAAGTAGGCACAGATACCTACAGCGAGGGAACGTCTACTACCAGATTGAAAGGGGCACATGGCCTCTGTAACCGAGGGAATGAGGTGAGGTTAGGGCTGTGACCCGATTAGCACTGGCTAGTCAATGCCTGGCACTGTACCTAACACAGTAGATACCCCATAACTATTGCTCGATGGAGAATTATCATAGGCCATGCTATGGAAAGGCTCATTGGAGGAAGCTGAGATTTGCTGAATGAGTGAATGGATGACAAATGTCAGTGGGTAGGAGCCAAGAGAAAGGCCAACTGACCTCTGGTACGATAGAATGAGTGCTTTTAGGAAGTGACAGAAGCCAAGACAGACCATGTGGTTATGTCCTCAGGAGAAACAGCAGTGAAACACCCCCTGCGTCAACCTCATTTGCCACATTTCCTTGTCCTGTTTCCAGTCTTAGAAGCCCTTCTGGCAAGCTGTGGGGAAAGGGAGTGCTTGGAGACAATTAGAGAGGAAGCTAGACTCAGGAGGCATGTGGACTGTTGGAAACCTATGGATGACACTGATCCATGCAGAGCCCAGGCCACCGCTCATTCAGCTGGAAAGCAATCAGGCATTGGGCAAGGCGCATGTACACAGACAGAACAGTCAGTTCACCTGATTCTGTGTGCAGGTTGGCCTGGAACAACAGGGCTGTGATTACTTGGAGCTGAAGCAACTTTCTCCTGCCCAGTGCTTTGAAGTTGGTCCATTTCTATAAAAGTATGTGTGGAGTGTTAATTATCCCTCATCTCTCTGTTCAATCAAACTGAAAACAACCCAGAGCCCACTTACAAAGAGTTTCTCATTAGGGCCAAGGCTGAGGTTGCTAAAGCTAATCCAAAGGTCCCCAGATGCCAGACAGAACGCCGAGGTCCCAGTCTACCTCACCTGGAGGCACCCACCATGGAATTGCACTTGGTGATTGTCTCAAAAGTCCACTTTAACTGCTTATTTCAGTCCACCTGTCCTTCCTGAAGTTTTGCTATCCAAGCTTGGCTCAATGTATAAAAATTCCCATTGAAAATAATGAGAATTTGGTATCAAAGTGAAACCCCAGAAAGACTCGGGAGTGTAGTGTAGGGTGGGGTAGGGAAACAAAAGGGAAAAAAAAAATCCAAATAGAAAGTGCAGAGGGTGGGGGGGGGGGAGAGGCTGAGTGGCTAAGCTAGTCCCCAACATCTGTGTCTCTGTCCCCAATGAGCCAGAGGACATGGAAGCTGAGTGCTAGGAGCCCAGTGCCAAGCAGGTCCCCCAAAGCAGTCAAGTATGGGATGGAGAAGTTGTCCGGGTCCAGGCCCCGCCCCCACATCCAGTGCACCATCCAGTCTGCGATGTACAGGAGAATCAGCACCTGGAGAGAGAAGGGTTCTGCTGTAGCCATCCTCTTTCTGCAGGGGGAGCCAGAGGCCACATGACTGGACTGTTCACTGGACTGTTCACAGCCTTGGACAGTCACAGCCTTTTGGCCACGATAGCTCACACACCAAGCCAGGGGCTTTCTAAACTAAATCCTACCCTAACAGGAACTCTGTCTTTGCCTCTAATTCTGGGTCAGGCCATTCTTGAGTTACTGCAATGCCTGCCATGTTGGCCTCTCCAGGAGCCTGGTAGGGGCTGGCAGTTAGAGCCAGTTTCCCTTACAAGGATCTTTCTCCTCTGTCATCTGGGTAACAGCTGACTATCCAAGCTGGTTTCTCTTCACCCTTTCTACCCTGCTGTTGCAGGCTCAAAGAATCTAAGTTTATTCTAACATTCATCTGTAAAAAATAGGTTTAGGAACAAGTCAGCTAAACATAAAGTCAGTTATAATGCATAGCAATTCGAAATGCATTTTGAATTATCTACTACTTTGATTTGTTTGTACCTAGCTTACCTTCTGTAATTACAGATGAGAATAGAATAGCCAAGATCAGAATCTAGTTACTGGGTCCAGGACCAGTAGTATGGACTGCAGTGGGGGAGTGTGTCACACATGCACAATCTCAAGCCTAACACTGGGCCTTCTGAATAGGAATTTGCATTTTAGTCAGATTTACTTGCACCTTGCAGTTGGAACTGCACTTAATCTGGAGCACTAGTGTCTAGCTTAGGGATCCCCAAATGACAATGTCTATGAGAATGAGACACATTCTAATGGTTGGGCTCTGGGGTGGGGGTGTGTTATTCTTGAGATCACTATTCCAGAACCTGTCACATGCCTCCTGCTCTGCACACGGCTACCCTGTATTCCTGTGCTCTGGCCTTGGCTTTGTAGTCCAGCCTCCCTGTAATGTCACAGCCTTTTGACAGCTGCCTCAGAGTCCCAAATTAAGAGTGTGGCTAGATGTGCACTAGGATGGGAATGGCAGCAGCTGTCCTCGCAGCTAGCCTCCTGAGTGGCACAAGGACACATGCTGGGACAGGTGCAAAGGGACCTGGCAGAACTTTACAGGGAGCAACTGTCAACACTTTGCTTTTCCACAGATTCAGAATAGGAAGACAGCTATAACTGACCACAGGGTATTCATAGATAGATACCATGAAGGTTTAGCCTTCCAACCTAGGCGAAAGGATGAACTGAAACAGCCACAACAGACCCTTGGCATAACTATGCTCCTTTCCCATTGGTGTGTGTGTGTGTGTGTGTGTGTGTGTGTGTGTGTGTGTGTGTGTGTGTATGAGCTCCTGATTACATTTGCAAGGGAGCACGGTGATTTGGGTTAACTACTGTTGGGAAACAACATATGGTTGATTTTTAGCCCAGCTCTTGCCAAGATTCCTATAACACACAACTTTCCCAAGGAACCACCGAATTGGGGGTTTGGAGGGAAACTATTTATCAATAGGAGAATGGCTAAGTCAAATCTAGTAATACCATAGGGAGAGGGTACCATGGCTATACAGAAGAGCAAGGCTGGATGAGTCTTGAAGCTGGATTTGTCTTGAAAAATGGTTTTGATGCTTGCTCCAGCTGTGGAACCCTTTATTCAAACGAAGCCCAGACGGCAAAAAGGCCAAGTGTAGAGCTTTGTGGCAAGGCTAGCAGGGAGCAGGGTATAGGTGGGTCAGAGTTCCCCTGTTAAGTGTCCTGTAATTGCCTGCCTGAAACCCCTGCTGCTGGTCTACTCTTCTCACTTTGAAAGTGTATCACTGAGGCTGAGAAGGGATATAGCTAGGCTAAAGTCACACAGCATGGTGGTAACTCTTCTAGAGCCACAGCCTGTTTATCCTCCTGAGTCCTGGGCAGTGGCTATCCAGATACACAGAGAGAAGAGGCAAGAGACCAGGTCTAAACTTGTGGCTCTTATTCCACAGGGTCCCCTGGACTCCCCGGCTCCTCCTAGGCCATACCTGGAGCAGTGCAGCTGTCATGTAGAAGATAATGAAGATGAGAGTGAGGGTGGTATGTCCGCCCTGCATACAGCTGATGGTGTAGAGGAACACCAGGTGTCCTGGGACCACAAGGAGGAAGAGGACCCGGGCTGAGCGTGAATTCACGTCTGGAAGAGGAAAGAGGAAGACAGGAAGACCAGAAGGTCACAGGATGGTCAGTGCCATATTCTAGGCCAGCACACAGCTCTACCTCCAGGGCATTTCAGGAGAAGACAACAGAGGAGAACCCTGAACCCTGGCCCCAGGTGCCTCTAGTGAAGTTCCTGTCTGCAGACGACCCCCCCCCCCCAAAGCGGAATGAACCCAGAGGTTGAGATGCCATGGTTACCAGGGCTGAAGAAGGTGGTGCATGGACTGGGGCAGCGGCGAGGAGTTGGCTCAGAGTTCTCCCCTGGCATGCCATTCATGTGGAGGAAGGTGGAGATGCGGCTGGCCTGCACAGCCACCAGATTGCCCCCAACACCTGCAGAGAGACACACAGGACTCAGACTTGGATAGAAGGACTGGGAGGGAAGCACCTTGTTCTTTGTCTTTGATCTGTAGGGCCCTGTCTTCTACCTTCACTAGAGTCTATGTAGGTATTGTCCTTTCCCCATGTGCCAAGAGAACAAAACATGACGGAAGAAGACAAATACTTCACTGCTTCTGAGGAATCTTCTAGGCTTTCAACTTCCCTTACATGCAGGTCTGACACTTCCATGTACCCTTGAAGTGGCTGAGGGTGTTGGCAGGGATAGAGCCTGAGTCAGGCACCCAGTGCTCACATACTCAATAACCAGTTTCCAGTAAGGAGTGCGACCTCTTATATGGTAATGTCCCAGTAAACTGCCAGTTACTGTTTGCCTTTAACATCATACCCCAACCTAGTCCCTGTACTTCTTTCTCAGCTTTGCCCTGAGCCCTGAGAGGTGACGGCTGTAGGCCTCACACCAGTTTCTCTTGCTGGATGCTTTTACTTGGCTTGTACAGTGGGAGGCACCAGCAGGTGAACAGGGAGAGGGGTCTTGTGGGTTTTTTGTTTGCTTTTTTCTAGATTCTTTTCTGCTTTTTGGAAAGAGCTTACTCTTGCAAGAGGCAGACTGGAATTCTAACTGGACTCCTTCCTACAAGATAATTTCTGGGTCCCCTTGGCCCTTCAGGGCTAGAGACTTTCATGTTGCTAATTTCTGGGTGCCTCATGGTCCCCCTGTTGGTTCTTTTACCCCACCTCTATCTTGTCCTCTCTGAGTTAAGATTCTTTTGTCTGCTGGAACCCTGAGTGACACAGAAGCCATGTCCAGCTGTTCCCCCAGAAACTAATGCTAAGGCCTCACCATTAATCACAGGTGTGAAGACAGCCATTCCTGCAAAGTTGGGGTCTGATACAGTCTTGTCCAAGATGAGGCCGCCCACACTACAGAGACAGAAAGACAAATGACATGGAGACCACTGAAAGGTTCTGCTCTAGTCTCTGGGACAAGAGGCACAGGCCACTCTAACCTTGGGGACAAGGGCAGCAAAGTGGCTTCCAGAGTCCCTCCTTTCAGTCTTTGGTTCTCTTAAATGAAACAGTTGTTGCACATAATCTCCTGACTTGGCATAGTGACTCTGGTACAAGAAGTGTGAGCAGAGCCACCTTCCCATGAGGACCCTGGTCGCCTGCCTGCTCGGCACTGATTTCCTCTATGGTAACAGCACTGGCTCCTCCCTGAGGGAACCAGCACTCTCAAACTCAGTCACTGTGGTCCAGGTAACACTGTTTCAATTGTGGCTAATCTCCCCATCCAACCAGACAGCTGCATTCCCAAGCCTAAATGACTGATTCAAGGACAGAACTGTGACCAACTGAACAGGAAGCAATGACATTCTATACTGGGTCTCTGTGCAACTGTGGGGGAAAGCCTCTCTCCTCTTGCTGGAATTGGGAGGAGTCAGAAGGGTGAAAACCTGGACTGCTGATCACCACAGAGAAAGCAGAGTGGTAGAGTCCCAGGGTCTCAATGGTATTGCATTCATCCCGGGATACAGCTGATTATTTTTAGTTCCCAAGGTCAATATGTTCTACTTTGGAATGAAACCTAATACACATAGTTCCTGTCACTTGCAATAAAGGGACACATGACTGACACTACAGATACATTCCCAGTTTCAGATGGGGTCTATGGTGAGGTGGGAATGACATAGGAGTATACTCAGGGATCCAGCCTACCTGCTGATGGCCATGGCAATGATGACAGGCTCCCAGCCTGAATACAAGACCTCCCTTGTGGCTGGGCTCCTTCGGGCCAGCACCACCCAGACAGGCAGCAGGGCCACAAAGAAGGCACATACCAGGGGATAGATGTATCGCCAGTGCTCTGAAAGGGCAGAGACCAGAGGGAGATAAGCGCCAGGGCCTCAGTACCTAGCTTCCCCCAGCTCAGACTGCAGATGTCCCAAGAGATCAACCCATTGGCAGTAATTCTACCCTAAATGCCTGGAAGCATATCACCTCATCTGATCATCGCTGCACACCCAGGAGGTAGTGAGGCCAGCTTTGTCTACTTTGTAGAGGAATAAATGAAGGCAGAGAGCTACTCAGGCACTACATTTTTGTTTTGAGACAAGGTCTTGCTACATAGCCCAAGTTGCCTTATTCTCACTCTCTTCCTGCTTTCACCTCTTGAGTGGCTGGGATCATAGGTGTGCACCACCATGCCCAGCTCAGGCAGTAAAGTTAACAGAAACAGACGCCAAACTGTATGTGTCTTGGTCCAATCCCAGAAATCCCTACCTCCCCTTCTCCTCTTCAGTTTACAAGCAGATTCTAGGCTTCCATTCTTTCCGTTCCCCTTTCCACATCCCATCCCTCCAAGGGAAACAAAACCCCTAGGATTAAGCAGGGATGAGCTCTGAACCTCTCCCTTCTGCTGTTTGCCTGCAGGAGCTGAGATGAGTGCCTACCTAGTCTCCCTATGACTGGGAAGTGTGACAAGCTGTTCACATAGTTAACAATATAGCAAAGATCTTCACACATTTGCAAAATGGTTCCCATCTCTCCCAGTGCCACTCCGGAATCCACCCAAGCCATTCTCAGGGGCCTTAGCCTTACTCAATTCCAGGTAGAGTCCCCAGCTGATGCCTGAGAGGAGTGCCAAGGTGATGAGGTCGCCCAAGCTAGCAGCGATGGGCGTGGCCACATTGTCTGGGTTGATCCCAATTTTTCGAGACCCAATGATGACTCCAATCATGATCATACCTGGTAAGGAAGGAGAGACAAGCCAGGTAGGGTGAGAAGGAAATAGAGGGGCATCAATGAACAAAAGAGAACATGGAGCAGCATCCTCTCCCCTGTGTCTTCTTCCCTTTCTTACCCAGCACCAAGGAGGCAATGAAGGCTGTGGCCACACTGCTGGCGCACAACAGGAAGGCATGTGGGATGCTAAAGTGGCCATCAGGGATCCAGCCAAAGACGACAGCTGCGATGGATGCCAGGAAGCCCACCACCGTGGCCTGAACCTGGGGAGAGACACAGTAATGTGGAGAGCAGCATTCCTTAGTTGAGAGGGTCACCAAGTCCCCGAAGGACTCTTCCTAGCCCTATAGCAAGCAGGCAGGACCGGACTCCACAGTCCTTGCAGGCTACAAGATGCCTTTATTTAGTTTTATCCCTGACTCCAGTACAGGGTAGTGCACACTGCAAAATCCTAGGACACATTACTGGCTGGTTGGATGTTTCTCTGGAGATGGGATAAGAGTCAACAGCCCAGAGATCAGTCAGAGTCAAGACCTGGGACTCAAGGGGGAAGACATTCGATCTCTGCGGCCTTCCAGGGGAGGTGGTGGTGGTGGGGGAATGGGACAGCAGTGGCAGAGAACATTCCAACACTCACAAGTCTGATTCTACCACAGAGAGTGGTGGAGGCTCAAAAGCCCCAGAACTATCTAGAGCCTGAGACATGGAAGCCATGTGACATGGAAGCTGCTGGGGCTCTCCCTATCTTGGCCATTTTCCTGAGTAACTAGTCACCTCCTAGCCTACTTTGCAGGATGCTGGACAGCCGCTTAGGAGCCAGCTGGGCTGACCTAAGCCTTTCAGGGATTCCTGACTAAGGAAAAGCTTAGCCTATTGTCTCTGGTCCATGTTTTCTTACCTGGATGAGGGCCATATTCCCCGTGATCATCCGCCAGAGCTCCTTAGGTGTGTCCATTTGTCCAATGTTGGCCTGGAAGAGGGAGGGTGAGCAGTTGGAGCTTGCTGCACAGGGTCTGGGTTTCTATCTGTTAGACTGGGTCAAAAAGCAATGCATAAAGCTTAAGACTCTATGAAATTGCAACCTGCCTCGTGACTCGAATACGAAAGCACCCAAGGCGGGTAAGTTCCAGGATATGAGAGGACAGAGACAGATTCCATTCTATTTTGTTTATCTGGGCAGCACGTTCCAGCAAGGATCTGCATGATTTGGTGAAGCAGCTTGTTCTCTTAGGGAAGGCAAGGTCAGTTGTTGGCCCAGGGCTGAGGCTGCCAGTATTTGGAAGGAAGTGGGTGGTACCCTCCAGGAGAAAGAAAGAGCAAGGGGTGTTCTTCTATAGCTGCCTTCTATACTAGCTGCCTTCTATACTATCTGCTCCAGACTTGGCCATAGGGGGACATGCCTGGTCTCTTGAGTTTTAATACCTCTTGCCTCTCAGCCATGGCCTTCTATTGGGCTTAGCCCATGAATGGTTGTGGCAGAGAGAAAGGATTGTGGGAGGTGGAAATGCCTCTTCTCTTGAAGAACAAGCTGAGATAGGGAGAGGGGATGGTTTGAAGGGGTGTGGGGAGGGCCTGGCTCTGCTCCCGCCCAGCTGCAGAGTAGGGCTAGAGATCAGAGGAGGCCCCCACCTGTGTGGCTGGAGAGACCAGCATGAAGCCTGCCTGTCAAAGCTGCACAAACAGTCACGAGGCAGGTTGCAATGCAGGAGGTGGGGCAGGCATCCAGGGATGGCTGGGACATCCAGAGTCCAAGCCTGGGAACCATTCTGGGCAGGGAGCCCCTACCCCGGGGACAGGACACCCAGTCTGGGATCTCCCTCCATAGGCCCATGCAGTTGTGTGGATACCTACTAGTCTCTATCTTCTCCCGGCCCCCTCCCCTGCTCCCCACAGCTAGGACACTCACTGCAGTGGACAGCCTCGACGCCAGGGTCATTTCCAAGTTCCCTTTGAGCCCCAGCAGTGCAGGCACCAGGATGAAGACCTCTGTCACCTTCTGGAAGACCTCCCAGTGCTATAAGATGAACACAGCGTCCAAGATTTTAGTACCTCAAAGGCCTGGCATTAAAGCTGAACAGAGTGTGGAGTCAGGGGACAGGGCAGAGAAACAGGACCAGCACGAGTAAGTACACAGGAACCTTACTTCCCCTTGACAAGCCTGGGAGTAGAATAAGCCCAAGAATTCCAAAAAGACAGCCCAAGCCCCCATTCCAGAATAGGCGAGACTCACAGTCAGGCTATATACGTTCATGGGGACCCCACAGTGGAACCACCCCAAGCTGGCTTTTGCCCCAGAACTCCTTGGTAATGTCCTCTCAAACAGCACTCTGCAGCCCCCTTGCCTTCATCTAGTTTCTCTGTGGCCTCAGCCTCGGGAGGTGTTGTCTCAGCTGTGTAGAGCAAGACTCCACAGGGCTGGGGCCGGGGTGATTAGAACGTTTGTTTGGTTTCTATTTCCAAGGGCTCTGGGTCTCAGCCACAGTGACTTTTCTGAGCAGGCTCTCAATTTAGATGGTGCTTCTTCTATGCTGGTCTTCAAGAGATTTTTTTTTTTTTTTTTTTGACTCCTCTCTACACTCCCATTCTCTTAGCTGACAGAAGCAAATATACCTATTAGGAGAGGCTGGAGTCAGGAGACATGGGTTCTAGTCCTGGGGCACTCAGTCCTGGCTCTCCCATCAACTTCTCTGGCTGATATGTTAATGTGTTTTCTCACCTAGGCACCTCAACACACCAATGAAGAGCTATCTTTGTTCCCATCTTGCACATGAGAAAACTGAAGGTTCAGAAAAGTACTACCAACCAGGAGGCAGAGGCAGGTGTATCTCTAGCAGTTCAAGGACAGCCTGGTCCACAGAGCAAGTTACAGGACAGCCAGGGATACACAGAGAAACCCTGTCTCAAAAAATCTCCCAACCAAACCAAAACCAATCAAACAAAACCAACCAACCAACCAAAAACTAAAAAGAAAAGAAAGTACTACCCTCGTTATTGTAGGAACTCAGGCTGGTAACTGAAAGCCCCCTTAGTTGTAACCTAAACCAAGGCTTTCCTAAAGAAGTCCAGATTATGCCTCCCTTCCTGGCCCCAAAGGGCCATGTTTTGTTTTGTTTTTGTTTTTTTGTTTTTATTTTTTTGGTTTTTCGAGACAGGGTTTCTCTGTGTAGCTTTTGGAGCCTATCCTGGCACTGGAACTGGAGACCAGGCTGGCCTCGAACTCACAGAGATCTGCCTGCCTCTGCCTCCCGAGTGCTGGGATTAAAGGCGTGCGCCATCAACACCCGGCGGGCCATGGGTTTTAAGAATGAAAAACCTGCAGGTTTGAAAAGGGTGAACAGCAGGTGGAGTATGCAGGTTGGTTTGGGTGTCTAGAGAGATGAGTCTCTTATAAGAGATACAGGGAGGGCTCTCATGCTGTTTCCTCAGCATATTTCTTCACAATGGCCAGGTTACAAAGGCATCAAGCTCTTGCTCAAGTGTTCAGTTCCCAGTTCCAGGGACAGACTAGAGAGCTAGAACACTAGGCAATTCCAACCCCTCTACTCTACTGGTAGAGAGCAAGGCTGCAAATCAAACCACAGTGAGATGCACTGTATACCTGTTAGGATGGCTAAGAGGACAAAGGGAAAACACCAAGTATTGTAGGGACATGGAGATCAGAACATCTTTGCATTATTGGTGGGAGTATAACATACAGCTACTATGGCAACAGTATGGCAGTTCCTCACACTGAAAATAAACTGTATGTAGTGGCTGTGCCTGGATCCCCAGCACTTGGGAGGAATAGGCTTTGCTGAAAGCTCAAGGTCAGCTATCTGCATAGAAAGACTCTGTCTTAAAAATAAATAAACAAGACAGGTGGTTGTGGCGCACACCTTTAATCCCAATACTTGGGAGGCAGAGGCAGGTGGATCTCTATGAGTTTGAGGTCAGCCTGGTCTATAGACAAAGTTCCAGGATGACTGGATCTACACAGAGAAGCCCTGTCTCAAAAAACAAACAAACAAACAAACACACAAAACAAAACAACAACAAAAAACAAGCCAGGCAGTGGTGGTGCACGCCTTTAACCACAGCACTTGGGAGGCAGAGGTAGGCAGATCTCTGTGAGTTTGAGGCCAGCCTGGACTACAGAGCAAGTTCCAGGACAACTAGGACTGTTACACAGAGAAACCTTGTCTCGGAAAACCAAAATAACAAACAAAACCAACCAATCAACCCCCCCCCCCAAAAAAAGCCGATGGTGAGCAGCAGCGAAAATGTCCCACGTTGACCACTGGCACATGTATGTGCACATACCCATACAAAATGTACATAATCCATGTAACAGACACACACAGTGAATGAATGGATGATTAAATAAGAATGGCCATATGATTAGCAATCCTAGTACTTCTCCTGACTACTTACCCCCAAGTACTAAGTATTTATTCCAAATAATTGAAAGCAGAGTCTTGAAGGAATATTTATATACTCCTACTCATAGCTTCACTTACACATGACAGCCAAGAGGTGGAAGCTATTCAAGTGTCCATCAGCAGCTGAGTGGACCAGTAAAATACGCAGAACAATACTGAAGTATGACTCAGCCTTGAAAAGGAAATCCTGTCCCATGCTACATACAGCATGAGTGAATCTTGAGGACATTATACCAATCAAACCAAACCAGTTGTATGATTCCATTTGGAGTACTCGTCACATTCAATAGGGAGGGAGGGAGCGAGGGAGGGAGGGAGAGAGAGAGAGAGAGAGAGGGAGAGAGAGAGAGAGAGAGAGAGAGAGAGAATATGAATTGTGGTTGCTAAGGGCTGAGGGCCTAGAGAAGGGAATTAGCATTATATGGATACAGAGTGTAAGTTAGAGAAAATGGAACTGAGAACACACTTTACACACTCCAAAATGGTTACAGTGTAGCTTCATGTTTTGTGACTTCCTGCAACATTAAAAACAAACAACCCTGAAGGTATGCTGTAATCCTAGCTTTTAGAGACTGAGGCTGGAGGATCAGGAGTCTGAAGATAGCTGGAGGTACAAAGAGAGATTTTATCTCAAAAAAAAAAAAAAAAAAAACAAACAAAATAAAGCCTAGAGATCCCAGCACTTGGGAGGCAGAGTGCCTCTCTTCAAGGCTTGCCTGGTCTACAGAGTGAGTTCCAGGACAGCCAGGGATGTTATACAAAGAAACCCTGTCTCCAAAAACCAAACCACATCAAAACCCAAGATGCATGAAGCCATCAGAGGAGGCTGGGGCCAGGGAGCAGAGAGAGGCTAAAATACTGGGGGGAGGGGGGGGGAGGGTCATAAAAGGTAAAGACCTTGACTGTTAGTGTTCTTGTCTGAGCTTCTGGGCCTAGGATTCTTTATAGCATCTCCTAAAGGACCCAGACTCTCTGAAGATTCCTGTGGGGTGGGGGAAGAGGCACTCCCCCCTCCACAGCAGTTCTGACCTTTCTACTGTTGCCTTTCAAATACTGGGGAAGGTGAGTATCTTCTCCCTTCCCAGGCAGCCCCTGTGAGGCGCCTCATGAGCCCTGGGAGTGTTACTCTTGGACAAGGCTAGGACAGCCACCCCTGTGGATCCAGCTCCCTCAGCTGAGGTCCAAAGTCTTGCCTCTCTCGGACTGGATAAGCAGCTTCAGAGAAGGAAGAATTCTTCCCCTCCCTTGACAAGCGTCAAGACTGCGGGCTTTTGGGGCACTCTTAGAACACAGCCCCACATGCTTGCCTACCTGCGCCCGCCCCAGCTGCTAATTCTCTGAAAGCTCAGCTCTCCAGAGAGTGAAGGTGATGAAGGGAACACTCACAGAATCTGCAAGGGACATTTTCTGAACTGTTGGTAAGGAGTATAGCATGTCTTTATTATCACACACACACACAAGAAGAAATGCAGCAGGACACGGTGTCATGCCTGTAAGTCTACCTAATTCAGGATGATGGAGACAAGTTGTGAGTTTGAGTCTAGCCTGGGCTACACAGCAACAAGCTCCTGGAGAAAAGAATGTAAAAAGTTCAGTTAACCTCCCTAGGTGCTACCGTAAGCACCTCTAATTTTCTCCTTCCAATGCATATGTGCCCTCTGCTTTTCACTACAGGGGGATCTGGAAGTTGTGGGGTTTTGGAAGGGATGACAAGGGACAGATAGATGGGCAAGGAAAAGGACCAGGGCCAGTAGCACTCCCATGCAGAAGTCTTCCCATCTCCCAGAACAGCCTGGAATGCGCAATACCAGACCTCTTGACAAAGCAAAGCCCTAAGCTGGCACTTGGGACAGAAGAGCCAATCCTTATATCTCTTTTTCCTACCCATAAAACCCTCTCAAAAATGTGGTTCAGGCTGGGAGTCTATGACCTGTATGCACCCACAGGACTCTGGGAAGCAGGGCCAGCCAGAAAGCAGGGTGGTCCTGAGGTTAGGAATGGAGGATGGAGTGGTGTAGATGAGGGTGGTTTTTCTTACTCCTTTGGCCTAATTCAGGCCCATCCTGTTCACCCTGGCTCAGAGTGTCTGCCCCTGAAGTCAAACCAGTCAGCTAAGCCATTAGTCAAGCTACCACTCACACCTTTCTGTACCAATGGGGATGGAACAGGGTCCAGGAAGCTGCTTGGCTCGGAGGTTATAGGGGAACACCTAGGGATTTTTCTTTTCTTTTCTTTTTTTATTGCTTCTCAGAATCTGGGACCCTCTCTTTCTTCTCTCTTCCGGATTCCTGATATTCTAGAAGTATGGAATGCAATGAGGCAGCGGCCTCCACACCCAAAACCAACCCTGATCCAGAGCAGTCACCCAAGCCTCACAGCTCAGGGATCTTGCTGTGACTTCTTCCTTGGCCATCCAACCTGCTCTTCCACCTCATCTGGCAAAGCCTCCTGCTCTGGAAACACATCAGCAAGAAGCCAAGTCAGCAAGAGATGGAATCAAGACATTAAAAGGACCCAAACTCCCAGATTCTAGCACCAGGTACCAAGCTGCCCAAGGACTTTTCAGGTAATCGTGGGTCAGGCGAGATCATAGTTTCCATCTGCTGGAGGCTTGTCCTAGGCATCCTGTAGGTATCCAAGCAGAGGGGCCGCAGGGCAATACCTGCAGGTACAGAGCTGTGCACAGCATGAGGAAAGGAAATGGCTCTGATAGCACACAGGAGGCAGAGACGGTAGAGTAGAGGTGGTCAAGGGAACAGGATCTCAGCATCCTGCCCAGGGGCTCCAGGAACCTCTAGAAAAAGGTCTGTTTACCTCCCACATCCTTCCCCAAGGCCACACAGCCATCCACTTCCATCTTTGAAGGTACTAGGGAGGGGGCAATAAGGAGTGCATTAAAATAGGGACTGCAGAGTCCCCCTGTTCTATTCTAGTTGAGAGGTCCAGTGGAGATCACACACCACCTCCTGCCACCCATTCCTCACAAAGGCTGACAGGAAATGGATGTGAAGACCTGCAGGAGCCCAGGACCGACTGGGGGAGAGCCACAAAGCACAGGCAGCTTGAGGCTCCTGTGCAGTCTCTTTCTGAAGCCAACACTGGGCATGCTCCTACTTCCCTTGCAAGTATTGGTTGTAGTGGGCAAGTCAGAACAGATTATAGTCTGCTTCTCTGTTTATACTCTGGAAAAGACCCCATGCTCCTTATCTCACTGTGGAGGCTACTGTGCACATGGTGCGAAGCAAGAGGTCAGACAAGAGACAGAAGGGGGTCTTCTAGGAAAAGCCCAGTCTTAGCTGTAGTGGGAACCTTGGGCCAAGGATATATCTGTAACAAGGTTCACGTAGGCTCCTGATGCTCTGAACCTTGAACAACCACCAGGTGGCCCCATCTTAGGTGCTTGCAGGTTATTTTATCCTGTATCCAAGAGCATCTATCATCCCCATCATTTCCCTGGACGTAGAGTGAAAAATCTTTCTGTGGTCCCCTGCCCCTGTCCTCCTGTACTCACCCACTTCAGTCATCTTGCTGTAGGCATCTGTGGGCCCTGCTTTAGCCCAGCTGTGGTGGGAGCATGGGGGGAGGGGCACAAGGACAAACCAGTCATTGTCATCTATACCATCTGAACCCTAGCTCTGGCATGAGCCAAGACGCCACACCGAGAGAGAGATGCCAGCCTTCAGTGGGCATGCTGGGCAGTTCCAGGTCCCTACTCTCTAAATCTCTCAATGTCTCAGATCCATGGGCATAAGGTAAGACACCAGAGGACTGTCCTGTGGGAGGACCTGGGGCTGATCCTCCCCTCTCTTTGGCTCTGGCTCACTTTAAAAGCCAATGCCAATTGTTCTGGTTCCCAGTCTGTCCTGTTCTCCAAGACAAGACAAAAACAGCAGGCTCCTCACAGTCTTAAGCCAGGTTGCAAATCCCAACCATAACACACACACACAAGCACCTAAGGTTACTGACATGGGGCTCTGGGAGAAGCGACCAGTGGCTTATCTATAGTGTAGTTTCCCATCTACAAAAATGGAGATCAATGCCTTTTTCCTACTTTTTAAGCTTACAGGATGCCCTCTGATGCCTCCCCCCCAACCCATCATCACCACCATTATCTAGAAACTAAGCTAAGTGTCTCCTAGTTCACCCCAGGATGCTGGTTCTGTAGCCTCCTTGTTTTAAAGGTCTTGGGGCGCTGGGGTTGGAACCTGGGGCTTTGTGCATGCTAGGCAAGCTCTGTACACTGAACTATAGTCCTGCAGCTCTTTATAGGCACTAACCTAGAACTCAAGAAGTGGTAAGAATGAGACCCAAGGCTTCAGGAAGGAGAGGTGAGGCAGACTACAAAACCAGTCTCACATCTTCCCCCCTTCCTCCTCCTCCTGATCTCAGTCCTAGGAAGAAAGATGACCAGCAGGGGAGGAGTCCCAAGCTCTGGATTGACTTCCTAACCTCCATGTAGGAATAGCCTTCACAATAACAGGTTTAAGGAGAGAGGAGGCAGCACCAGGCACTTTTGCAAGCTATAAATATCATTCTCATTATTTCCAAAGTTGGAAAGTTGTCCTGTAAGACTCAGGGTCTGCATGAACATTTTAGACAGCACCAACCACCTTCAGGCCTTGAGATGGGCCTAGAGATCCCTATAGCAGTCTCTGTGTGCATGGCTTGCAGCATTAGCGGGGTGCAAGCGGAGGTGATACTGAGCTTCATACTGTTTTGGGAAACATCATAGTGAGGGAAGCCTGGGTCGGGGGAGGAGTGGTCCCCAAGGACATGGGCCAAAGCACCTCTGCCTCTGTGCTTTGTAGTGCCTAGGATAGAGCCAGCATTGAGCAGGCACAAGATATATTGTGCTTAACTCAGACGAACCTAGCACTGGTAGAAAGCACAGTGCACCTCACTGAGCTTCAAAAACTTTTACTTAGAAGCAAGACTTCCTCTCTCCAACCTGGAGACTCTTGGTGAGTCCTGACTCACAATGCACTAAATAGAGCATGCCCCTGCCCTGGCTCTTAGCTCGCAGGTCCTACCAACTCTTACTGTTCTTTCTACTCAATATCCCCATGAATTTCCCTGTTGGCCCAAAACAGGTGCATGACAGACAAGGAGCAAAGACAGACAGTCCTGCCAAGGTCTGGTTACATTTTGTTCTCATCCCCAGCACTTACAGCCTTTCCAGAGCTTACACCACCTTCCCAAACCATCCTCACTCACTAAGGAGACTGTGCCAAGGATGCATGAAGATAAGCAATACAAAATGCCTTAAGAGCTTTCTCACTGGATCTGAGACCCTACTGACAGCTGAGTAAATTCTTGCCCAGCAGGGGAATGGAAGAGAAGGCTTGAAAAGGCGCTTTCTATCTTGGGTATCCTTGAAACCTCCAGTAAAAGGAAAGCAGGCATAAAGCGGAGACCCATCTAGATACCTCCTACGGAGCCAGGCTCAAGAGCACTGAGGCATCCTGGCAAGCAATAGCTCTGCCCCTCTCATCTCCTTTCTGCCTGAGTTCTGGAGTTACATCTGTCACTGTTGGGCAACGTTGCTCTGACCACCTCCCTGGGGCTACTTGGCTTCTCAGAGCCTTCTGTAGAAAGTAACAGAGACAACGATGAAACCAACGATGTGATCCAAAGGGAAATCGTATTCTAGGAAGCAGCAGCTGCTTCTGACACAGAGATGGAGAGGAAGTTCCAGGAGTCACTTTCCCAGAAGGCTAAGGTATTGAGGGCTTGCGAGTAGAAACTACCCTACTCAGGTCTTACCTGCACAATGTCCAGCACCATGCCAGCTGCCACGGTCCCAAAGCCTGCCAGGAGGAAGGGGAACAGCACTTGCAGTCCAATGGAAAAGGAGGTCTCCTTGAGTGGGGAGGGTGGCGCAGGGCCGCGGTCTGTGCTGACGTCGTCACTTTCATTGCTCTGGCTCCCATTCTCCAGCAGTGCGTCCTCCTCCCGAACTCCCTTGGCGTTAGCTCGAGACTCAATCACCACCACCTCCACCCCAGCCCCATCAGGCCCCAGGAACTCTGAGGTCCCAGCCAAGGGCTCTCGCCCAGGGCCATCCGAAGAGCAGGGAGAAGGAGTAGGGCCAGTACCGTTCGGCTGGTGGATGTCCTTTGGCTCTGGCTTAGAGGACATGACAGGCAGGGAGGAGAGGAGGGGAGAATTTATTTATTTTTCTTTCTTCCTCTGACTCTAACTCGGGAAAGAACTTAGTCTTGGGCCGAACCCAAGCTTGAGTGCCGCGGGACCTCTTCCCACGGCTCTCCACTCCTACCTGGCACTATAAAAACTGATCTACCAAAAGGCAGCCCCATCAAGCAATGCAGCCTGGAGCTGGAAGGAAACAAACGCCTCACACCAGATGCAGCAGCTGCCACTAGGGGTGAGTGCTGGTGCCTGCCCCCAGCTCTGCACTATGCTTGGGGTGGGGGGTGGATTTCTTTGGTTCTCAGTGGCCAGCTCCTCAGAGCAGGGGCATGCAGAAGAGATGAGCTCAACCTGAGTCTGGAGTGCCTGATGCTGCAGCCAGCCCTCTTGTGAAAAGCTGAATGAATTCAGATTGTTCAGAACACAACTTCAGTCTGAGGCTGGGGCTTCTTCCCACTCCTGCTGGGTGCTCTCAGCTTCCCACAGCACCTTGGGCTCAGCTGGTCCCAGGACAGTGTCTGCTGTCTTTTCCCTCTCTCCCAGAGGTCTCCTCCCTTCTTGAGAAGATCTTGTACTTTCTCAGTTGCCTGGTCCTTAAAGTCACAAGAATCTGTGTGGAATACCTTAAGTGGAAGGAAGGGAAAGAGAGAAGAGAGAATGTTAGTAGATAGCAAAAGCAGTTCCTACCAGGAAGATCTCCAGAACACACAGTAGGTTTTTACAGAGGCGGTTATTTGCTCTTCTTTTTCCACTAAAATTAAACAGTCCTGTCCCATTTCATGTGGAGGCCCAGTAGGTTCTCGTTCCATCATCCTCCCGGACAGCAAACCACGACCCCATGGGAGCTGAGCAGCCTGAGGTGGGGAAGGGTGTTCTCAGGAGTTGTCTTCTCAGTAATAAGTGTAGTTCCTTAGTGGTAAGTCACAAATTCAGACACAAATTCCCTACGCAGTCACTCCTCTGTGAATGACTTATCACAAGACAGCAACAGCAAGACAGGGCAAGCAAACAAGGAGACTGATCACTGAGAGAAGCATCCCCAGACCTCTAATTGCCCTAGCCCCCCAAAGAGGGAAGATGCCAGGGCTCAGTAGTCACTGGGGCAGGGAAAGCCAACTAACGCAAGGCCAAGAGCCAGAGGCCTACTACCTACTCCTGCCCTTGAGAGTCAACAGTGTTACAGAAACCTCAGAGGCTGACCCTGGTCCAGGCTCTGTCTACACTTCTCTCCCTCTATGCTTGGCTGAGTGAGCTTGTCAGATAGGACATGGCAGTTAACTAGGTTGAAGAGACAGAGGGTAAAACTACCAGTTATTACCTACATATTTTGATTACCTAGGCTCCCCCTATTCCCTAAGGTTACCAACAGCTGGACATAATGCAATTCTTAAAAACAAACAAAAGTATCAGTAAAAAGTGGAGAAGGAGTTAAGAAAAACAAAGGAAGGCAAATCCAAGTGTCACAAGCTAATATGCATTCACTCCCAAATCATGTCTCTGCCTTTCCCTGCTCCACTTTTCATGTTTTTTAAAGGAATCCCCTGGCCTTGATTCCAACTTGTTGCATTTCACCAGCATGGCTCTCAATAGTAAAACATTTCCAGGGGGTTTTGCAGGTATGATGAACAGGCTGTTAGTATTCCAAACACTCACGATTAGTCAACTCCAGTTTGGTTAAGGCTGAATCAAACTCTAGGGCCCAAGTTATAAGTTTTCCATTTACTCGGTCGCCAGCCAAGCCACCTTAACACAGCACCGTTGTTTTCAAAGATCCTCAGCCGGGAGGAAACACTGTGAGTCCACCGCGTCCATGCCAGAAAAGTTTCTGAGTTCGTTCGCTAAAACCTGACACCACCACCCCTCCCATCTCGCTGGCAGGCCACTTTGACCGGGAAGGGGGCTAGCAAGGGGACAGGCCAGTACCTCAACTACATCACCAGTAAGGCCACTACCGATGGGCCTCAGGCCCTAGGACGCCCCATTTCCTTCCCAGGCGGGGATGGACAAAAAAGACCTGTTTGGGTATCCCCAACTACAGAGGTGGGGTGGAGCAGTAACTGGATGACTTCCGCCGTCTCCCTGTAACTCAGACTCTGCAAAAGCGCTGCGTGCTAGGGCCCCTCCTCCCACTTCTACCCCCAGACCCAACAACACTGACCTGCGCCTCGCTGGGGATGAAGGGCGCCGGGAGAGTGGCAGCAGGGGCCCGCGGTATCGGGGGATGCAGGGTACCCCCTCTTCTCATCACTCCTCCCCCTCAGCCGTCCTCCTCGAGCCCCAGCGTGTGCCCCGCTACACTCCCAGCCAAGGCGAGCGTCCAACCGCGACACCCGGCTCGCTACATTTCGCTTCTGCCTTCCTGCGAGGCCGCCGCTCGGATTCCACCGTGGGGAGGTGGCCTGGAGGGCAGGATATTCCGCCTCGGGCCGGCGGGGACAGAACGGAGCCTGGGGTGCCGAGCTCGCTTGCCCCCAATCGCCTCTTGCCCGCGGACTTGGACAAGAGTGGTTGGCTGTGGGTGGCAAACGTGATCTGGGGCAGAGCGGGTGGCACCCCCCCTCCATCAAAAAAATAGATTCAGGATGGACAACTGCATCAGCCAATCAGGACAGGAAGAGGGGCGGGCCCCGCCCAGGCCCCGCCCATTTCCCCGCGCTTCGTGAGCGGGGGTGGGGGAAAGAACGCAGCAGAGTGACGGGAACTGGAGCGCTGGGGCTAGTGGTGTGCGCAGGGCAAGCGCGTCTGTACACATGTACCCCTGTGTCTTGACTATCTCTTGTGAGCCTCTCGCCTTCCGGAAGACCCGAAACCACCCCAGTGGGCCGGCCAGCTGGCGATCGCGCGGGCCCCGGCAGTCATCGCGTGTTCCTTCCTCGCGCCCAGTCCCTACCTTCTCCTTGGGCACAGTTCCTTGTTCTCGGGCTCGTCATCTCTCCCTCCAGGTTCCGCGTTTCTCTCTGGGCAACTGGTCGGACCCTAATGAATCTGCTTTAATAAAGTTCCAGCCTTCAAAGGGGTGGGGATGGGCAGGCTAGAGGGAAAATTTGTTAAACGGCTGGGGCCATATAAACCACCTAAGGTAAGGGTGGAGGGGAGCGGGCTTGCTTTGACCAACTCGTGGCCCCATGGGGAGAGATGTCTCCATCCCGGGCGAAATGAAGTCCAATTTTCCCTGACGCACCTTGTGGGATCAAAGAGGAGAGTGTTTTCACCCTCGCCTTTTTTGCCACTTCCTCCCTGGGGTGTCTCCACCTCTTCAACCCAAACTCAGTACCAGTTCTCTTTGGGATGTTTTTGTTCAGGGGATGTGACCTCCCCATGAAGGAACTCCCACTCCCAGGCTTTCTTTCCCCTCTTGTGGTGGAACATGTGACCAGTGGTTCCTTCCTGCCCCTTTCCTCTCTAGAAAGGCGCTTGGGGGCAATTGAGCATACCTCCAGACCTTTGAATGAGGATCGGAGCAGAGATGTCACCAAGCTTTTGGCACACATGCCAAACAGCAACCTGAGCGGGCCATTCCTTTGGACAATGACGACAAATGTATCAACAAAAGCCTGTCCCCACCCGCCAATCCAGCATCCCTGGGTTCAGTTCAGCTGCTAGGACATCAGAGGCCTACGTTTTTAAGGACCAAGTAAAGCAAATGTCACTGTAGTAGAACCCCAATTTTGGCTTCAAAGCTGAGTCTGTTTGGATATGGAAGTTACTCCTAAACTGGGCAACACTAGGTCTCCTCCAGAAGGATCAGCTTTGTGAAGAGTGAGTATAGAATGGGAGAGAAATTAAGACTGACTGATATACCTGCCCAGCGTGGTGACCAGTGTTGGTAATCTTAGCCTTTCGGAGGTAGAGACAGGAGAATCTCTACAAAAAATGAGGCCATTGTAGTCTACTGAGAGAGTGCCAGGATAGTCAGGGCTATGTAGTTGAGACTCTGTATCAAAGAGACCAAAACCTTTCATCCAAAAACAAACTTACAAACAAAATCTTTGTCTCTCTCTTATTCCCTCCCACTTTTTATCTACTTGACAAGTTTCTCCTTTGAATTGACATAAAACAAACACTTGGGAAAACGCATAAAAACCTAGAGTATAGACCGACCAGTTATGGCACAGTGAACAGGCCCATGTAGCCACCACCGAGAGGAAGAATTCATTTATCACTGCCACCCTAGAAGCCCCCTTGGTCACTACCTCACCTCTCCTCCCTAAGGTAGCCTCTATCTGGCCCTGTTAGTTTGTCCGCCAGCTTTTGGACTTATGTATGGACTTATGTAGTGGAACCACTCAGGAGGTACTAGTGGTTTCTGTACCCAGTTTCTCTCACCCCTGTATACACATGACAGCATCAGTTAATTCACCTTTATTACAGTGTAATGCCTCTAAGGAAGCACACGCCATTTGTATCTGCTGACGGGTTTAAGTTGTTTCCAGGTATGATTATTATATCAGTCTGCTATGGCATCTTTATGCCATTTGGTACACTTACATTCTTTTTTGTTTGTTTTTGAAACAAGGTCTCTCTGGGTGGCCCTGGCTGACCTAGAATTCACCCTGTAGGCCAGGCTGCCTCAAACTCCCAGAGATTTGCCTGCCTGTGCCTCTGCCTCTTACGTGCTGGGATTAAAAGTGCATGTGCCACCACACCCAGCCTGAACTTGTACATTGGAACAGGATGGGGTCATAGGGCAGGCGAGTGTTTAGCTTTAGTAAATGCTTTAACTTTCTAATGTCTTTTATTAATTTATATTTTTGCTAGCAATGCCTTATTGCTTCATAAGCTTATTAGTACTGGTGCTATCAATCTGAAAAGATTAAAGTTGTGGCCATTTAATCCTAGCACCAAAAGGAAGACATAGGCTGATCTCTATGAGTTCAAGGCCAGTCTTGTCTACATAGTGAGTTCCAGGCCTGCCAAGGCTGCTGTGATGAAACTTTGTCCAAAAACAAATAAAATGCAACAAAAAATTGTAGCCATTCTGGTGAATGTGAAGTATAGTATTTCACTGTGGCTTAAATTTGTATTGCCCTGATAGCCAATGAGGTTAAGCACTTTTCCCACACATTTCTTTGCCATTTGAATAGTTGTTAAATATTATGTCAACTTCCCCTGGGCTTTTGTCTTACTGCTTTTCAGGAGTTCATATATTTTGGATATGAGTTCTTTTTGGCTTTGGGTAGTACAAACATCTTTTTAAGTCTTAAGTACAGGAGATCTTATTTTGGGGTGTCCTGAAGTGTCGGGGCCATTGGGATTATGACCACTATGTTTTGATCACTAATGTATCTCTGGCACCAGACACACAGTAAGTACTCAGTCAGTATTATGAATGACTGATGGATGAGATAGAGGAGGTCCGCCTCCTCTATCTCTAGTTAGAGTGGCCTGTGTTATGCTGATTCCTAGAGTTAAACAGCAAAAGGGCCTGGGGGAAGCACATTTCCTTCCAGTCAGCTGTAACCTTGAGAAGAGGAAAACATCTCACTCCTTCTCTACTGAAAGAGCAGAAATAGCTACAAGTCGGTGAAGTGAGAAACACAGATGTGGGGAGCAAAGGTCACAGGTGCAAAGACAGGAATTAGCAGGTAGCAGCCAGCCAGAGTCATCAGGCAAGACTCAGTCATGAGTGGTAGGAAGATAGTGTGGGTCTCTGAACATTTTTGTGGCCCTTTGTAAGACAAGAACCTCCATGTGCCCAAGAAACTCACATGCTCCTCATCTGGCCTTATGGATGTGTCCACTCTTGGGCCAGCGAAATGGCTCAGTGAGAAAAGGCGCTTGCCACACAAACCTGGTGACTGAGTTCAATCCCCAGAACCCTTATAAAGATGGAAGGAAAAGAACTGATTTTACAGAGCTATCCTCTGACCTCTGCACATGTATCTGCCCACATGCTAATAATAAGTAAGTTAAAAGTCTGTTTTTTAATTAAAATGTTGTTTTTATTTAAAATTATGTGCTTATGTGTGCATGTAAAGTGTATGTTCACATGGAGTCCACAAGATATCAGATCCCCTGGAGCTGCAGTTCAGACAACTGACAACTGATGGAGGTTACGGCTACCAAGATCAGGTCCTCTGCAAGAGTAGCAAGCCCTCTCCAAAGCAGGTTCCCTGACACTTTGGTGGCATTCTCAACACTACCTCTCACTGGAGACCTTCTTTTTCCTGTTGAGAGCTGTCTTTGGCATCTATGTGGACTATAATGTTCATTCTTAACACAGAAGACCATTAATTTCCACAAAGTCTTTCCGAAGGCTTGTTGTATTGTGTAGCATTTCTCCTTGCTGTCTTTTGTTCTCCAGCTGTAACACTGACACAGGTCTTGTTTGGAGGCTCTGAGTGGTCCCCATTACTATGGGATAGGGAAATTGTCCTATCAATGCTGTAATAAACTCACAGTGTCCTCTGCTGAGTGAAATTCTAGAGAAGCAAAGTGGCATTGATCCAGAGGCTAATAGTAGCTCCAGAAATTTCTAAATAGGATGAATTGGGGCAGTGGCTTAATTGAAGAGAAGTGTAATGGCATTTGTGTGGGAGACACATTTTCTTTTGAGGGCATTGGTAACATTTATAGGGGAAACAATTGTTGATCACAGGAGCCCACAAGGAGAAGGCTTCTTGGAATAGCCTTCTTCAGTCTTCCTTGGCTGTTGTCCTAATACACAGTTCATTTAGCCTTCTGTTCTGTGGTTCTCCAAACCCCAAGCTTCCTTCAGGAACAGTTGCTGACCACTAAGGGCTTCTTCAAGACCAACTTGGAGAGTCATCCTGAAGCATTATAAAATTCCAGAGTCCCATAGATTCAGAGTCCCTTGCCAGTATGCCATGGTCACAAGACTAGCCCAGCATGGCTGGAAAGTTTCCTGGCTTTTGTTTTTCTGAGCCTGTGTGCCCCCTCCCATTTTTCCCCCTGCTGTAACCCCTCCCTACTGCCACCCTCCCAGAGGTCAACTTCTTTCCTGTCCCCTGGAGCTGAGGTGATATCCCCTTCCGGCTCCATTCAGCTCTAAAAGGATGTAGGGATGCTGGTGGTATGGGGAAGTATGGACAGCTGTCCTCAGAGCTAGGTGCTGTCACTTTTGCCTTCTTTTGGTTTCTCTCTACTTGAACTCTGGGTTCCCAAACCTTCCTTGACTGGGATTTCTTCAAGCAGAAGAGTTCAAGGTATTTTCCAGCATTTTATTGGACATAGCTGGGTGAATAGCAGCAGGCAAAATTGTCCGGTGAACTGTAACAGGAGGCCGTGCTGTCACTAAAACAGTGTGGCAGGGTGGAATGTGCCTGAAATGACATGGGTTGAATCATGCTTAGCTACACGTTAGGAGTGTGGCCTTGAGTGAGTACCTTTATACCTCTGAGCTGCATCCCTAATGGGGAGACACGTCTGCCTTTCTCAGAGATTCTGAATTGGTGGTAACATTGCATTTGGAAAATTCCCTCACACAGTAGGACTGTTCTGATTTCACCAAAAAAAGAAGAGGCAAAACTAAGCATGAGACATCAGGAAGGGTCAGCTCACACTCTCTGAGTTTCACGTTGACATCTAAACTTTGCAGAGTGCAAAGAGTTAAGGATGGGCAGTCTCAGAATAAAGGCACTGGCAGGGAGCAAGTGGGACAGTGTTCCTTCAGTGGATCACAAGCCAGAGACTGGAAACTTCATCTTGTAAGAGCTAGTATTTGAGCAGGGTGGTGGCGGCAGTGCACGTCTTTAGTCCCAGCACTCGGAAGGCAGAGGCAAGTGGATCTCTGTGAGTTCGAGGCCAGCCTGATCTACAAGAGTTAGTTCCAGGACAGCCACGGCTACACAGAGAAACCCTACCTCAAAACAAAACAAAGAAACAAAGAGCCAGCATTTGAGAAGAATATATCCTGCAAATCATATCATCTACTTTTAAACTATTCTCTGTATTTATTCTCCTTTGCTTACTTATCTTTAGATACTAAACTGGCCTGATCATAGGAATCATCAATGGGAACTTGCTTCAAAATACAGATTTCTGACTTCCTGAAACTTTTGTTTACATAACTTTGGGGACACAGACAAGAAAAATCTATTCTTATAAGGCACGGCAGGTAACAGTTATGATCATCTGACTAGTTTGGATCTAGTTAGCCCTTGTCTGGGTGGTTCTCAGTCCTGACTTCATATTAGATTCTTCAGGGAGCTTTCATAGAATTATCCTTTTACAAGAGACAGACCTTGCCTTTGCCTGGGAAGGTTCAGCCAGGCTCAGAAAGTCTTCAGTGACACAGTGGAGCTCTGACTAAACCTGACAGTGTGGGTTCCTATGAAAATTCATTTGCTCTTAGTAATCAAACTGTGAAGGCGTTTGCTGCATATAAAGAGTATAAAATGGAGTCAGTGCATTGAAAACAAGATAGGTAGATTAAAAAACTAACTGAAGTTAGCCATTAGGGAAATGCAAATCCAAACCACAAGATAACATGTTGCATCTGCTACATTGTTCAATATAGGTAGTGGTGGAGGAACAAAACCCCCGAAAATAACACTTGTCAGTGTACCTTACTGCCAGGAAGGTAAAATGGTTTTGGCTTCTGTAGTGAACACGTGGTGTTTTCTCACAGTTAAGCACAGAATTTCCACATGACCAAGCATTTTCACTCCTAAGTGCCCATCTAGAAGAATTGAAAGCAGGGGAGAAAATCATTCCGGTTAAAAGGAAAAGACTGAAATGGCAGGTAGGCAGACAAGGGAGGATGCAAAGGACAGCATTAAGCACGTGACTGGGTGCATGTGGAAGAGTACAGACGTGAGATGAGATGTCACTCACACAGGTCAAGATCTCTCTCATACATATTTCGTCTTCCTTCCTTCCTTCTCCCCCTCCTCTTCTCCCAGTTGCTGGGGATAGAACCCAGGGCTCCATGCATGCTAGGCAAGCACTCTGTCACTGAGCTATACCTCCAGCTCCATGAATTCCCTTTAAAATATAAATTTAATGTGTGTGTATATGAAGGCCAGAGGATTACTGTGGGATTTAATTCTCTCATTCCATCATGTAGGTCCTGGGGGTTGAACTCTGGTGGTAAAGCTTGGCAGCAAGCACCTTTTACCCATTAAGCCATCTTGCTGACCCATGAATGTTGTGTTTTATTACGTTTTGTTTCCCAATCTACATTACAAAGCTTTCGAGCACAGTCTATATTTTAAATTGTATAGATTAAAATTTTATACTTAAAATTTTCTGTGATGCCATTTTTTTGGGGGGGGAGGTCAACAAAGAAGGTATTTGAACACCTGTTGTTTTCATTTCTCTTGACCACACGTACTTTGAAGTGGAATTGCAGGGTAATATGGTAATTCTGTTTAACTTTGGAGGAAACACCAACCATTTCCACAGCTGATTCCACAGCTGCTGTACCATTTTGCATTCCCACCAGTGAACGCACAAGGTTTCCACCTTCTCTACATCCTTGCCAACATTTGTTATTTTCCACTTTTTTTTTTTTTTTTTTTTTGATGGTGGCCAACCTGGTGAGTATAAAGTGGAAGCTCATTGTAGTTTCAATTTGCATTTCCCTAAAGACTAACAACTTTTACATTTACGTGTCTTTTTCCATTTCACTGCCTCTGCTTTCCATTTGTTACACTGCAACAGCTTACTTCATAGGTTAATTCTATCAGGACCGATTGCCTTTATATATCACAGTACCTGGCAGTAAATTCTGTACAAGGGTTAGGAAGAAGGAACAAACTAGACAGGGCCCACAAAAGGGTCTTTACTGTGCTTCTTTCCCTCCCCTGACTTAAAAGGCCCAAGCTGACATCATTCAGTTTTCTTTCTGCCCGTCTGTTTTATTGTCTTACCATGTACTCTCAGTTCTTTGTCTAGTTCTCATTCAACTCTCAAGTCTCAGCTGCAGTAGTGATCTCTTCACCATGGGGGTCCATTTCCCAAGTTCGACACCAAGATACATATAGAATGAGACTTCACATCTCTTACACTTGGGCAACAGAAACACTTGACCTGGGCTTCTTGCTTTAGAACGAGCTATATATATCATAGCCCTGATGTGTCTAACACTCTGTCCCTTGGTATTTAATGTTCAGTGCTGATGGAGCAGCCTAGCAGCCCTGAGCATACCCATTCCTGAGAGATTAGGCTCCAGGGAAACACTTCTCTAAGTCTTTATTTAAATTGATAAATTAAAATAGTATACATTTTGGTCTAACTTGTAATATTTTTGAAGCAGGTATACATTAAAAATATAAGGGGATGGAGAGATGACTCAGAGGTTAAGAGCACTTGGCTGCTCTTCCAGAGGACTAGAGTTTGATTCCCAGCACCTAAATTGTGGTTCATAACCATCTATAACTCCAGTTCCAGGGGATCTGGTGTCCTCCTCTGGCCTCTGCAGGCACTGCACACATGCAATACACAAGCACTCATACATAATAAATGACAATACACATAAAATAAAAATAAAAGAAAATTAATTTAAAAAATAAGGAACATCTTACAAATTCCCATGCCATCCTTGCAGGGTGTGTGTGGGGGGGGGGGAGGTGCTAATCTTTGTTTGCTTCAAAGTTTGATGTATGTGTTTGCCAAAGCAAGTTTGTTCTCCATCTTCAGAAAAAGTTAATGATGCCTGACTGTCCTAAAGGCTTGTGGATTATTGTGAACTAGAGGCAGGCATGAATTTGGAGTACAAGGAAGAACTGAGTTGTCAAAATGCTTAGGACAAAAAGACAAAGGAAAGCCTGTCATGTCCTCCCCGTGGGTAGAAAGAGGGCAATGATCCTTGTTATTTGCCAGTAGTATTGAACATCTATTTTCTTGATGGTCTTTAAGTTCTAATTCCTGGTTTGAGGTACCCCTGAGTTAGTGTAGTATTTACAACATTGCATAATGGCCAAAGAACATTTCTTAGTATTAAACATTTTCAATTCTGAAACTTTTAAATTTGTAGATCTGAAAGTAGAGTATGTAAAGGGGCAATTTAATTATTGACAGTGTGCTAGACAACACAAGAATTTCAAGTTGTTTCATTTCACTTAAAATATTCATGTTTTCAAATCATTTCATGAAATGTTCAGCCCTTACTGAAAGAAAAGAATAGTAAGTCAGAGGTGGTGGTGAACACCTTTAATCCCAGCATTCAGGAGGCAAAGGCAGGAGGATCCCTGTGAGTTTTGGGCCATCCTGGTCTACATAGCAAGTTCCAGGACAGTCAGAGCTACATAGTGAGACCCTGTCTCAAAAATAAAAAATACTAAATATTTTTAGCTCAAGACTCACAATCAAGGATCATAGCCCAATATTACCTTCCCCTTTGATTACACATATTTTGTCTTCCCTCCCACCTAGCAGGAATGAAGTGAGATCTAAGTAGAAAGCTTGGGCTATGTCTTTGGTTAGGGACATCAGATATGTATGTAGTATATGGATGCCGGGTCTCTTTCAAGGTAAATTTGGGGACTGGTAGATAGGTAAGGTTGGAGGAATGTCTCAGATTTATTATTTACCTATGCAGAGTCAAACGCTAGCCACTAGCTAACACTTTGAGCCACCTTCTGCAGGAGCCTTCAGGGCCACTGCTCCAGGATGCATTCTCTCAGGGAGCCTCAGCCTTTCCCTCTCATGGCCCTTTCTTCCCATGAGGGTTTCAGAAAGTTTTTGCTTTCTAAAGCTGCAAAGGAAGTGAGGTGGATGGGGACAAGTTCCCTGCTCATGTCCTCCCAGTCACTCTAGGATCATTAGAGGTGTGATTGCTCTTGGAGCAGGGAAAAGAGCTGAGCCTGGAGAATGAGAGGAGGGTGGGAAGAAATGCTGGCAGACCCCAGGAGAAGTGTGATAGGGAGAGGTCAGCCAGGGAACAGCGCTACAGCAAGGAAATAACTCCAGATGGAGGAGCCTTTGTTCTCTGCATCTTCCCGGGTCACAGAATAAGCCAAACCCCAGTGTCTCAGGGGAGGCAGGACTTGGGGATCTGGAGCTCCTATTGGTTCTAGAACATCTCCTTAAGCATCCTGTCACCTTGGGCTTTGGGGGGGGGGTCTGCTTTCTCTTCAGAACTATTAGCATAGACTTTGGATTCAACACCTGTATGAACTTGGGCAACCTTGAAATTTGTAGACCTGGGACTCCATTTATAACATGGAGCAATAGTGTATTGGAGTTGTGCTACTCTGTTTCCAAAGATACAATACTACAAACTGGGTTGAGTTATAAAGAGGTTTATTTTGACTCACAGCCCTAGAGCTTTAAAATCACGTGGGGAGCATGGTTTGCCCCAGTGGAGGTTTTCTTGCTAGAGAGACAACATAGGACATCACATGGCAAGACGCAGGGATTGCATGAACTTGTCTGTCTTCTAGTCCCCCCCTCTTTTAATGGGGTACATGTATTTATTCATGGTGCGATGTCCACATCAGATCAAATGTGTCTTAGCTTCTCAAACTTTCTTAAAAAGCCACCAAAAAGTCAAGGATGAGGCTCACCAGATGGCCTCGTCTAATTCTAATAGTCCCACAAAGGCAGACTGCAGTTGCAATACTTTTCTCACATGGTTGAGTTTACAGCATACATACAGACGTGGGGGGGGGGCACACTCACACCTCAGTACGTGTTATGAGAATTAAATAGGGAATCAGTGAGGAGTAGGTGATTCAGGGTCAGAGAATGGTGGGTTTGGGAGCCAGGTAACATGGGTTCAAGCAACTGTTTTCCAGCTAAATGTGTAACCCACTCAGAATCAAGTCCATCCCGGTAGGGAGGAATAACAATAGCATTTCACATTTCACAGGGAGATAGGTGAAAGAAACGCGTTGATAGGGCTCTGCACAAATGTGAAGGATTATTTTTGTTCTTAAGCTTGCCCTCCAACAAAGGCTGAATAAGTACTGAATTGGCCAAAAACGGAGAGTGAGGGAAGGAATGTGAATCTTAGCAGGAGTAGCAAAAAGAAAAAAACAAAAAAAACCTTGAATAATTCCTACCCTGTTTCTAACACTGACAATTAAGCCAGAGCTGCAAGGAACAGTTCACATCCATGGGAGGAAGGTAAGGACTCCGGACTGAGGGAGAATGGGGGTTCTGAGAAGGGGGCAAGGAAAGCCAGTGCTATCAAACCCTTAGGAGACATGGAAGGGCCTAGCTTGGAAAGGGAAAAAGAGGGAGTCTTTCAAGTTCCACTTCTGTGTCTCCCCTTGTGACCTCGACTCCCCTGTGATCCACAAAGCACAAATCCTGGCCCTGAGTCAAGAACTGCTGCTTTCAAATGCCCCCCACCTGGCAGCTACTGGGCAGAACCAAATTTGCCTGGGGTTGGAGTCCAGAGAGAAGACAGGCGCTCTGCTATCCTCTAATGGAGGCTACCTCCCCTTGCCCCTCCTGCCTCTAGTGACCCCCTTCCTTGCCCTCCACTTCCCCTTGGTCATTCTGAAACAGGCCATGGTGCCAGGCCACAGCTCTGCGGGTTCTGGGCTCCAGTGTGAGATGAGAGTGACTCTCTCCGGAGCTCAGCCCACAGGCTGTGCCAGGGAAATGTTTCCACAGATTAGTGCCTCCTGGGGTGGGGCAGCAGGTGGCAGGAACAGGGCAGGGAAGGGAGCAAAGTTCCAGGAGCCCAAGGATAAGTGGCTTGCTTTTCCAGGCCTTGGGTGTCTCTGGAACCAGGAGTTCTGGGTTCCCTCAGTGTCTCCACCTCAAGCTCACCCGTCAGAGACCAGCTGATACTACGCAGATCCCCTTATCTGACCGACGGGGGAGAAGGAGCAGATGTGGGAGCATCTCAGTTTGATAGAGTGTGACATACTGGGAAGTGGAGGAAGGAAGCAGAGGTAGGAGAGGCAGCTCCCAAGCCCAAGATGAGAGTGGATGGCAGGAGAAAGGGAATTCTAGGACAGTCCAGCTCAAGCACCCTAAGTTAACATTCTAGCTAGAGAAAACCTGCCTGAGATTTTTCCCAAAACCTGCATTTATTAAGACAGGCTGGGAAAGCGGACTAGTTAAACAACCAGTATGAGATAGGCCAGCACCTTCTAAGGCAGGACAGAAGGCAGTAGAGGCCACTCAGGGGAAGAATACAGACATGGGAGCAGGCCAGATTTTTTTTTTTTTTTTGAGACAGGGTTTTTCTGTGTGTAGCGCTACACTCCATAGACCGCGCTGGCCTCAAACTCACAGAGATCGGCCTGCCTCTGCCTCCTGGGTGCTGGGGTTAAAGGCGTGTGCCACCGCCACCACCACCTGGCTGACAGGCCAGATTCTGATCATCTTCTCTTCCTCCTTGGAGCTTGTTCTGTGGTGAGAGGAGAGGGAGCCAGGCAGCTGAACTCTGGGTTACAAGGTGGTTTTCACCAAACCTTTCATCAATATCAGATCTCTCTCTATCTCTCCATGGGTCAGTCCTGGCCCAGTGCTGGGCACCCCTCACCCAGCTGAATCCTCGACTCATAGTTCATGCTGATGAGGAATTGGCTCCTTGTAGGTGTCAGCATTCTGGATCAACTCAAACATGAACTTCACCTGGTTCTCGTAGTTCTGGACTGAGATTTTCTCATTGATTCCATGGATGCTGAGGGAAGAAGCATTCACAGGGAGGAGTTAAGGGTCAAACTCGGTAACACAAGAGCTGTCACAGAACACCCTTCCTGCCCCGCCCTTACCCTCTGACATGATTGATCTTTGGGTCTTCATGGGGATAAGGTGAGAAAAGTCATTGTCAGCTTAAGTGTCACATACCTGCTGTTTCTCAAGGCCCCGTGTTTGTGCATGAGAACAGTGGGGAAAACAATACTCCTGAGGAGTTTACCCAGTCTTCTGTTCTGAGGTCCATTTCTCCTCTGGTAGAATTATCTTCCTAATTTTTTTTTTCTTAGAATAGAGTCTCTTGGTAGAGTTTTCCCTAAGGTTTTGCTCACCAGGGGTAAGGGAGGGCAGGCAGGCAACAGCTCAGAGCAGCCCTCTAGCCTCTACCTAGGAACATCGCTATCAGATCTCATGCTCATCTCCAAAGTGCAAAGATAACAGGAAACAGAGGGGCCATTTACCCCCAACTTTAACAAGCCCCCAAACATAAATACTATGCCTTTTGTTTGTTTTTTGAGCCAAGGTCTCTCTATGTTGTTCTAAGGTTATTCAGAAACTTGCTAAAGTAGATCAGGCTGGCCTGGAACTCACATTGTAGACCAGGTTGGCCTTGAATTCAGAGATCCACCTGCCCCTGCCTCCCGAGTACTGGGATCAAAGGTGTGCGCCACTACTGCCCAGCCATGAGTGCTACTCTTAAGATCACATTCAAGCCGGGCATTGGTGGCACACGCCTTTAATCCCAGCATTTGGGAGGCAATTCATGTGTGTTTTCTTATCCAAGAATGTTGGAGGGTCTCCGTATTTTATAGGTGGAGAAAATGAGGCCCAGGGTTGAGTACTCTCTCAAAGTAAGAAACATTACTTAGGAGGCTTCTTCTCCCTTCCTCCTTCCTTCCTGGACATGGTTTTGCTACATAGCCCAGGCTGGATTTAAGTTTGTCAGTCAATGGGGCTGAAGAGAGAACTCAGCAGTTAAGAGCACTATCTGTTCTTCCAGAGGACCTGGGTTTCAGTTCCAGCACCCACATGGTGGTTCACAACCATCTCTTCTGAGGTGCCCCCTCTGGCCCTAAAGATAATGCATGCAAATGGTGTACTGCTGTAAATGCAGACAAAACACTGATAAAATAAGAATAATATTAAAAAACGGCCATCCTTCTGACTCAGTCTCTGAAGTGCTAGGGTTATAGGCTACCACATCCCCTTTACCCAAGGATCTTATTTTCAACAGGTTCTCACCAGTCACCTGATTCTCTCCATTTTTTAAAAAAGGAGTGTGCATGGGGGTTATCACCACAACTCCTGGAGCCATGATGCCAATCTGGGTTCTAGGAGCTCTCTGATTTGTCAAAATCTGGCTTTCCTCTATTCTGTAAGTCAACCAAATGGGAAGGGACACTTCCGATACATCTCCTCTCTGCCTTGCTGCTTAACCGCATTCCACATACCTACTGAAGTCCCGAGACTGCAGGAAAACAGGGTTGAACAGATAGATGCCATTGGTGAGGTTGGCAGAGTGTCGGCTGTCTGTATTGGCAATACAGATACCTAGAAGTGGAGAAGTAAGAGAAAATGGGCTTTATGCGAGCTACCTAGTCAATGACACTGGGAAGCTAGCTGGGTGACTGACTGGGAGCCAGTTAGGAACTTGGGTCACTGTAGAGTGATTCCTGGGACTTTCTAAGAGCATCTGCCTAGGACTCCCTCCCCCCTCAGTCCCCGCCGCTCCCCTGTTGTCCCAAGACAGGGTTTCTCTGGGTAGCCCTAACTGTCCTGGAACTCACTCTGTAGACCAGGTTGGTCTTGAACTCATAGAAATCTGCCTGCCTCTGCCTCTTGAGTGCTGGGACTAAAGGCGTGCGCCACCTAGCACCTAGGACATTTTTTTTTTTTTTATTGTCTAAGGTGGCCTTTTCAAATCCTTAAAAAAAAACTGTAACTTTTAACTAGGAACATGGAATTTCCTGGAGGCACTGGTGAGTGGTCCAAAGCTAAGTTGTTCTCATCCCATGATGACCAGAGAGGCCTTTCATTTTATCCCCACAATCAGAGCCATTTGTTGTTTGAGAAATCATGAGTTTAGAGAGATCCCTTAGGACAGAAGTAAACAACTGTGGGGGCATTTTGCTGAGGTAGAACACATCCCTCCTCATGGAGCAGGATATTCTGCTGGTCTCATCTTCTGAGGGAAGACTCTGGGAGGCAAAGCTCAGGTGGGAAAGTCCTAGGAAACTCCTCCTAGTCTCCTACTTTCCCAAAGGATAGGTCACTCGCCTGGGCTGGGATTTGCCCTGGGATAGGAATGACCTCTAGGAAAAGACATTCCCAGCATCAGTTCGAGTGTGGTGAGATAGCTCAAGATGGTATTTTTGTGTTTTGTTCTGTTTTCCGCTTCTTATTTCAAATGGGTACCAGGGTCTAATTCTGTGCTTTGTGGATTTCTTCCTGTTGATTTTCTCCACTGCTTTTGCAGTCTGACACTACTGATGGGATTATGGCCAGCGGCAAGGATAGGGTGGAGAGAGCCTTTAAGGCTGAAAGAGGATATGGACTGTGAGAGCCAGGGTTCCTAGATGTTCACAGAAAGCCACGAGGTAAACCTAGATAGAAGGAAATGACACAGGCTGTCACATTAGAACATGCCCACACATGGAGACCAGAGATTATTGGGAAACTGCTCAGACATCACTATGCCATAAATCCTCTGGTAGTATCTTTCAAAAAGGCAGATTCCAGCTGGAATATATGAGTGGGTCCAGGTATTCTACACTTTATGACGTTCCCTGGGAGAACCACTGCCAGGTGTAGATGCTGTGCTAGAAGGTGGGGGAAATGCCTAGGGATGTGCAGGGGTTAGACTGAAGAGGAGCACTGGTATGAAAGGCATGGACTCAGATGCTTTTTTTCTGGACTGTCATTCTGAGTCCTGCTGCTCAGCTGTTATTCTAGGATGGTGGTAAGGTAACTCCTCCAAGAGAGTCATATTCTAAGCCAACCCCTCCTCTATGTCAGAGGGACATAGAACACTGCTGCCCGCCGGGCTTTTGTGGCGCATGCCTTTAATCCCAGCACTCAGGAGGCAGAGGCAGGCGGATCTCTGTGAGTTCGAGGCCAGCCTGGTCTCCAGAGCCAGTGCCAGGATAGGCTCCAAAACTATACAGTGAAACCCTGTCTCAAAAAACCAAAAGAAAAAAAAAAAAAAAAAGAACACTGCTGTCCTAGGTTAAGAAGGGACCCATCCTCAGCTGACCTAATTTATTGTTTCTGTCCCTTTCCTGTTTCCTTTCTCACTTCCACCCCGAGGGAAAAATACAGTTCCAGGGACAGAAGCAGCCAGCTGTTTCCAGGATGAATGACTGGGTTGGGGGGTAGGGAAAGGGACATCAGATAGGAAGCAGTCCTAGCCACCACCACCCACTAGCCCACAGATGATGAAGTCATTACCTGGGACAACAATATTGACTTCCGGGAAGACAGACTGTATGGTCTGTTGAAGCAGCTGGTAGCCCATGGCATGCTCATCAGAGGGGCTGACGGGAAGGGGATCAAAAGATCTCAACACATGCAACTGGACTCGGTCATCAGCCACGATTTTCTTGACAAGCTCGAGGACCTTCAGGGCAGAAACCAAGACGGTTACAGTTCTCACTGACCTGCTACCTAAGCACCAAACTCACATCTTTTGTTTCAGCAAGGTAGCACTCTTGCTGAAAAGAATGGTTTTGCAATGGAACCCCAGCTTTGACTGCCTGGCTATGGGTGATGTTAGAGCTAGCATTTCCTAGAAAGCATGGCAGAATTCAGGTAAGTGTTTGGGAGGATTATCTTACAGCTCTGAGTCAGATGGGGCATTGGATAATCCAGAAATTGGTCCCCCACCCACCCACCCACTTGGGTTGTGAGCCATGGGCTTAGGTAAAGTAAAAGAGATACCAGGATGAGAATCTCAGCCCAATCTCAACTGGATGATCCTGTTCCAACCTGAGAGCCTTGGGGGGTGGTGACACAGGTTGCAAAACACTTTACCACACAGTTTTCTTTTTCCTCTCTTGAGCTGCTGCCTATTTGTAACCAAATACGGTGAGCCGGAAAGATGAGCTCAACATGCATGCAAAATCAGGAGGAGTGTGGTGCTGTGGCTGGGGGTTTTCCCTTTGCCTCTTTTTATTGAGAAAGACCATGAGGAAATTCCCAGAAAATCGAGCCTGAGGTGACTAGGGGGGATCCAATGAAATTCCTGGTCCCAGGAAGGATGCAGACCAGACCTGGCGGCTCAGGTCTTGAGAGAACAGACCAGGAACTTTACAGTGGTCCCCCAACCCAGTCAGCTTCACAAGGAAAAGCTCAATATCAACCATTTGACCAGTGGTTAGTTTGAAGCTGCTTCTGCCCTAGGAAGGGCCATGTCTCACAGCTGGCAATCACCCAAATGGGGGCATTATTTGGAGTACTCATTTTCGGGAAGGGCAGTGAAGGCTCCCACTTCTAGCTTAGAAACTCCTCAGGATCAAAGTGAATGTCCTTCAGGGAGTGGATGAGGGTTATAAGAACCCCAGCACTAGTACCCCCAATGCTCTCAATCAATACCAAATTCACTGTGGGTATAGCTCAATGGCAGAATGCTTGCCTACCACGCATAAGGCCCTAGGTTCAAGCCCCAGTACCTTAATAAAAGTATATATAGTCTTCACACATTTTTTTACCCAGGGAAAGGCACTTAAGTTATCACCTGTGTAGCAGATTGGGATTGTGCCTGCTGTTTCTTGCTTTAGTTACTCCAGAGATTTATGCATCTGGAAACTGAAGAAGATATGACAACTGGCTCCTTATAGTGAGAGGCTGGGGCCTGATTCAAAGGCAGGGACTGTCAGCCTCATTCCCTTACCTATAGCATTGAGCAAGTAAAAAGTAATAAATGTTGGCTACTTGAGCTTTAAAAGACAAGAACCAATAAAAAACAATAACAGGCATTATTCCCCTAGGTACCTTGCCCATTGTATACAGTCAGGAGTGCTGGCCTGAGTGTCTGTCTGATCACCTAAGGACAGTACTTTACTGAGTCCTGGGTACAACCAGAAGAGGAGATGCAGCTCAGAAAAGCATTCATCTTAGGTGTGCAGTTTGGTGTTGGAGAGGATTTGGTACTGACAGAGAAGGAAACCAGATATTCCTAAGGTGGAGAGGCATGGGTTAAAAAAAGTGAGGCATGACAACATTGTTGTGCTCCAGATAATTCCTCACAGTGGTGTGACTTTGGGCAAGCCCTCTGACCTCTGTGCCTGTTTGTGTCTCTGTTACCAGGAGCTGAGATTCTTCTCAGTGCTTATGACGTTGTCTAGCATGTTCTACTCAGTGCAGTATGTACAGTATGGAAGAAGGGAATGGGGTTAGGCCTTTCAGGAAGCCATGCCTCAGATTCATAAGGAAGATATTCATAATCAGGATGCTAAAAAAATGGGACTGTATATATTGAGTTACGGCCTGTCACAGGTCTTCCAGTAAGTAGCCCATAGAGCTGGATGGAAGGTGGACTCACAACCACAAAAAGCTGACCAAGTTTTAAATAGCCAATGTTCTCACTGTCAGCAAACATGACACTCATATGAAAGGAGAACACTGCTACACATAAAAGAGAAAACCAGACTGTGGAAATGTACCAGGACTGTAGATGTTCTATAGAAACCTTGGAGGTCTCTCTCCCCATTGGTAGTCTCTCCTTCTAGTCCCATTATTGTACCTCTAATTATTGCTGAGGGGTCGTGTGCCTTTATTACAAACAGAGAAAAAATTACTGTAACCAGAGTGGCCTGTAACCTACTATCTTGTATCAACCTCCTGAGGGCAGGGATAAAGGCCTCTCCTGGCTGGGTGTGGTTGAGCATAGCTTCAATTCCAGCAGAGGCAGAGGCTGGAGGATCTGTGAGTCTAAGGCCAGCCTGATCTACAGTGAGTTCCAAGCAGTGGGGGCTACATAGTGAGAACTTGCCTTAAAAAAAAAAAAATTGGCATGTTGACAGGCAGTGGTGGCGCACGCCTTTAATCCCAGCACTTGGGAAGCAGAGGCAGGTGGATCTCTGTGAGTTTGAGGCCAGCCTGGTCTACAGAGCGAGTTCCAGGACAGCCAAGGCTATGCTACTGAGAAACCCTGTCTTAACCACCACCACCGGTCCCCCCCCCCCAAAAAAAGTCATGTCAATACACCCAGGTAATACTTCACTGTCCCTGTATTTAACTCTGCTTATGTCCCCACTGCCACTTCACAATCACTGTGTGACATGGCAGCCAATTATCTTTACAGTCTTTACCGCCTATGCGACATTGTCCATTCATTTGATTGCTTGCTTGCTGCTGTCCCTTCTCACTGGACCACAAGTACCATTAGAATAGGAATCTTGTCTTTCTGGCTCACCACTATCCTAAGTACTTAGAAGAATATCTAGCTGGGCCCAGGGCTACAGGCCTGAAATTCTAGATACTTTAGAGAACTGTGGTGCCCACAGGTGTTCCCACTGGACCCAGCATGAAGCTCTGAGCTTGTGGCCTCTGGACAAGAAAGAGGAGTGACCAGGACAAATGGGTCCCTCTGAGCTTTCTAAAGGATGGAGATTTTCCATCCCTCATCGGGCAGGTGGCCAGGCTGAGTCCAGGGGATTCCAGAAGTGTCATCAGATAGACCAGGAGGGAAGGCCCTGTGGTTAGGAGGGGACAGTGCCAGAACCAGGGAGATGAAAGCCCTAATGGGTGGAAAACAGACTTTGGAAAAGGATGGAGCTGGAATGTGTTGGGGAAAAAAAAAAAAAAAAAAAACCAGGTGGAAAGCTCAGCTGATTAAATTCAGTGATTTCCTGATCCTATGAGCCTCCAGGGAGAGAACAAGGTTGGTATCTGATGAAAAGCAGCTGAATCAGGGATCCGCACTGTACTCGGGCCCTTCCCCAGGCCAGGCAGGCTGTTAACCCACTTCTGAGTCTATAATGAGTGTATCCCCTCCCAACACAGGGACAGATGAAATTTACATTGGAAGAACTCTTGAAAACAGGTGTGTCTGACCCTTCAGGCTATGGGCAGGAGTCCCTACTGTATTCTAGAATGTATTAACCAGCTGCTGGTTTGCCCTCTTGGTGTTTTCTTTTTTGTTGTTGCTATTGTCATTTTGAGTGTGTGTGTGTGTGTTATACAGATCAGAGGTGAATGTTGGGTGTCTTTCTCTATTGTTCGCTGCCTTACTTTTTATTTTATTTTTGAGATAAGATCTCACGATATAGCTTTGCCTTGTGTGGTTGTTTGAAGAATGGTCCTCATAGGCTCATATGTTTCAATGTTTGCCATCAGGGAGTCGAATTACATAGAAGGATTAGGAGAGGTGACCCTGTTGGAGGAGGTGTGCCACTGGGGATGGGCTTTGAGGTTTCAAAAGTCCAAGCCAGGCCTAGTGTCTCTCTCCTCCTGCTGCCTTAGGGTCCAGGTGTAGAACTCTCAGCTACCTTTCCAGCACCATGTTTGCCTATGTGCTGCCATGCTCCCTGCCATGTTGAGAATGGACTAAGCCTCTGAAACTGAAAGCAAGCCCCCAGTGAAATGCTTTCTTTTTTATAAGAGTTGCTGAGGTCATGGCGTTTCTTCACAGCAACAGAACACTAAGACATCTGGCTTGGATCTTGTTACATGGACCAGGCTGGCCTTGAACTCACCTGCCTGTCTCCCAAGCACTGGGGTTAAAAACATGCACCTTCACATCCTAGTCCACCTTTTGTTTTTAGGACAGAGTCTGAACTTAGGTCTCGCCAATTCAGCTAGATTGACTGGGTAGACAGCAAGCTCCAAGGATCCTAGCTCTGTTCCCCAAGGGCTGGGTTAAGAGATGCACTGATTACCTGGCTTTTCTGTGGGTGCTGGGAATCCAAACGGAGGCTCTCAGGCTTACATGGCAAGCACTATTCCAATGAGCCATTTCTCCAGCTCATATTTGGCTTTCCATTGATCTACTTGTTTTGTTGTTACTGAGAATTTCATGAGTTTATATCTTTTATATCATTCACCCTCTAACTCCTTCCATACCCCCCACTCTTTCTCAAATTTATGGCCTCTTATTCCTTAACGGTTATTGTATTACACACTCACCCCACCCCCACCCCCACATACCTCCAACACACACATATGCAACCAGTTCACTTAGTGTTGCTCACATGTGCTGCTGTTGTTTTTGAGGCAAGGTCTCTAGCCTAGGCTAGTTTCAAACTTCCCCTTTCTCATTTATCCTACTCTTTTTTTTTTTTTTTTTTTTTTTTTTTTTTTTTTTTTTTTTTTGGTTTTTCGAGACAGGGTTTCTCTGTGTAGCTTTGGAGCCTATCCTGGCACTGGAACTGGAGACCAGGCTGGCCTCGAACTCACAGAGATCCGCCTGCCTCTGCTTCCCGAGTGCTGGGATTAAAGGTATGCGCCACCAACACCCGGTGATACTCTTAACATCCTATTCTTAGCATCATCTTAATGGTCCTTTAACACCCAGTTCAAATTTCTATTAGTAAGAAAGGGCTGTTTTGTCAGGCATTGGTGGCACACCCTTTTAATCCCAGCACTTGGGAGGCAGAGGCAGGCGGATCTCTGTGAGTTCAAGGCCAGCCAGCCTGGTCTCCAAAGCAAGTGCCAGGATAGCCTCCAAAGTTACACAAAGCAACCCCGTCTCGAACCCCCCCCCAAAAAAAAAAACAAAAGAAAGGACTGTTTTGATCTTCTAGGTGGCTTTGCAATGTGTCCTGTGGGAGACTGTTCACCCCGGATTATTATGGCAGCAGTAAAGGGTTGCAGAAAGCAGCAGCCCCGGAGCAAGACCGTTGGCTATGTACTCACGGGCATACTTCCTAGTTGCTCTGCACCCCAGCTTTCCTTAGGAGAGTGAAGACAGCAGAGATCCTACCTTACTGGGCAGTGTGAGTGCTAATGAGTGAGTGCATGCATCTGTATACAGCAGAATGGTGCCAAGCACACAGCAAGCCCACTAGAAAGATTTACGACCATCACATCATTTATCTTTGTGTCTCAGCCTTAGACTTCAAGTTTCCCCAAACCAGATGTCTCCTATCCTATGCAGTTGGTGCATAGGGGTTTTTAGAAAACAAAACAAAACAACCTCAGGTATGAGGGTCCCACTTCCTGATGGGACCCACCTGCTCTTTGGAACATAAGTACATACCTCATGTACTGTCTGCGAAGGGTGAATTCGGAAGTTGATTGTAGCCTGAGCCAATGGGGGGATGACATTCACCTAGACAGAGAACCAGAAACCTGGCCTGAACCCTCCTTGTGTCTTCCAGAGCTGGCCCCTGCCCAGGAGACACCAACTACCACCCAGGAGGAGGAGAAGCAACTGCTCTGGCTTAAGGAGCCAGGGCTTAATCCAGAGTCTGTCCTTGTCTTCTCGTGACCCTCAATCTGCTGTTATATTCACTTTTAGGGTCTCTGCTTTAGGCAAGCTCTTTGTGCTTCTTGGTCCCAGAGGGCTCATAGAGCAGTTCAGAACAGGATTGCTTGCCCTGCGACTGCCCAGACAACTCTGTGCTGTGCCATCAGGAGTCTTCTGTGTGCATGTTCCCAGGACACCCTGGCTAATTCTGTTAATATTGGTGCTTACTTGTGGTGGAACACCTAGGGTTCTCAAGGGTCTCCTCCATAGTACAGTGTGTCTAATCCCTGAAGGGATGGTGGTGGTGGTTGTTTTTGTATGTCTGGGTATAAAATACACCTATTTTTTTTTCTGAACCTATGAATAGCTGGAGAGGAGAGGCTATAGAGGGATATTTCCTTGACATCGTGAGATTCTCTTTATCTTTCTTTGAACTGCCAAGATACCAAGAAGCACCAGGTACAGTAACATGCTGGGTATTGCAAACTGGCAGTGTGATTTCTGAGTAGCTGCTACTTCACTGCAACTCTGCTTTTCCAGCTGGCAGTTGGAACAATGTGTAGTTCTAGAAGAATCAAATGGAGTATCCCCCCACCTCCATGGAGAGAAAACCACCGGTCAAATGCAAGAGCACAATATGTTGGCGATCAAGCAATAGCTGGGCATATGTGACTATTTGACAGCAGCTGGTGAAGATAATATGGGTTGGTTCAGGTTTGTTATGCCAGGAGTAAATATGGAGGCATCACTTCTATCAAGCTTGGGGCCAAGTGTGGTGGTGTTCATTCACCTTTAAAAGGTTTTAGTCTGTATGACCAAAGAGCTAGGAAAATATAAAACATGTGGAATTACATTCAATAACTGGTGCCCCTCTACACACACACAGATGGATGTGACCACACTCTCAATGGGCTGTAGACCTTCTCTGCAGCCTTTGCTTTTGCGGCTTACCAAATGATGACAGAACAGTGACATGGGACAACACCCACCCTTCCATTACTGTAGCCACAAAAGGAAGGGAAGGCCCATATATAAATTCAAGGGATGGAGGTGCAAGTGTAGCTGAAGGAACTGGATGATGTTACCTTGATTCCTGCCTTGAATAGGGTGAGGGCTGTGGTGGTTCTGACCAGTGCATTGGTTATGTGATTCCTCTCCATTAGCCTAAACAAAGCAAAAAGACTACGGTTAGACATCAGGAAGAAGGTTTGGAATTTCACTCTATGTCCTAAACCTTGGAGATCTTTAAGGCTGAGAGAGACATCAGCCTATATATTATAACATGAAGTATCTATGGCTGAGGGATGACTAGTCAGGCCAGGTAAGCCAAGAAATGGGGAGGAGGCAGGTATCTGGGGAGGGAGATTTAGAGGAGGAAACATAACATGTTACCTGCTTACAATGGGCCGAAATAGCCACAGGTTGCTCAAGACTATATTGGCAGGGAAGGGAAACTGAAAGAGAAGGAACAAGGTCAGCAGGAGGGAAGGGTCAGCATAACAGGGTCACTGTAGCTGAGGCTTGAGTCTCTTTCCTTGAGATCTACCTCAGTACTCAAGTCCCCCTGCCCTATCCGCTGACTCAGTCTCTGCTGGAGTGAGGCTGTTTCTACCTGGATGGGCATATCTGACTATCTGGAGCAATTGCTCAGCAGTCACAAGGATGAGTGAGAAACAGGTTTCAAGGGGACCCGGGCACGTTAGGCTGCAGGGCCTTGGGTAAGTCCTATCAGCTTTAGACAACACGCTCCTTCTTGGTTCAGTATTGGCTGGGATTAGGTGAGAATGGGCAGAGACCTGAGTGGCCTAGTAGCCCTTTCATTACTCTACAGCTCCTTCTCCACCCACTTTCTGCTCCTCTTCCCAAGCTGGTCAGGTGCACAGAACGTTCCTCACACACCTCCTTTGCCAGTAGCTTCAATGCCTTCTTCAGTGGCCCCCTTCCAAACATGTTCGGCATTGGTGTCTGCTCCAGTCTGGAAGAGAAACAGAGTTCTCAAGACCAGGCCTCTCCCAGACCAAGATCAGTATCCTCAAGATAAGGGAGATGGATGAAAGTCTCAACAAGCCTGCTCAGCCATCCACCGGCCTGCCACCTCCACCAGCTCCAGCTGAAGAGCCAGAGCATCAGCAGGAACCTTCCCTGGCCACACATGCCTGTCTCATGCTCTGCCCCTCTCTCACCCTGTGTCCACTCTCATGGTGTGGCAGGACTGCCAGTACCAATTGGGACTTCCTTAGGTCAGGGGCCATCTCAATTTTTACTGTATTCCCTGACACAAAGTAGCTCTCGGTCCTAGTCAGTGTTACCATTGCTATGATGAAAACACAATGACCAAAAGCAACTTGGGGAGGAAAAAGTTAACTTGATTTACACTTCCACATCACTGTCTATCACTAAAGGAAGTCAGGACAGGAACTCAAACAAGGCAGGAACCTGGAGTCAGGAACTGATGCAGAGACCATGGAGGGGTGCTGCTTACTGGCTTGTTCCCCATGGCTTGCTCAGCCTGATTTATAGCACTGAGGACCACCAGCCCAGTGATGGCCCCACCAACAATGGGCTGGGCCCTCTCACATCAACCACTAATTAAGAAAATACCCCCACAGGCTTGCCCACAGCCCTATCTTTTTTTTTTCTTTTGGTTTTTTGAAACAGGGTTTCTCTGTGTAGCTTTGGAGCCTATCCTGGCACTGGAACTGGAGACCAGGCTGGCCTCGAACTCACAAAGATCTGCTTGCCTCTGCCTCCCGAGTGCTGGGATTAAAGGCGTGCGCCACCAACGCTCGGCCACAGCCCTATCTTATAGAGGTATTTCCTTAGTTGAGGCTTCTTCCTCTCTAGTGACTCTAGCTTGTGTAAAGTTGACAAAACTAGCCAGCACACTTTCTTTTTACTTTGCTAAGAGAACCTAGACACAGGTAAGTGTTGTTCTTGCAAACCTTGGTCTTTATCCACAGCCAGGGCCCCTTATTTATCTTTGTCCTCCTGCCAGAGCAGCAGGAGAATTTAGACAGCTTTACCAGTCACTGCCAACTTGTAATTCTAACTGCTTGGCTGAGCTCTGGGCTACCCAGCTCTCTGGCTTGACTTTTGTCTACTGGCTCCTGCATGCCCTCTAGCTGGCCTGATAATATCTTTTGATCCCAGTCCTGTTCTTGGTATTGGTGGCTTTGTCCCTCCTGCTGCCTGCACCTCTGCTCCTCAGGCCAGCTTTATGGCAGGAAGCACAGGCAGGCCAGCTCTTCAGTCTCAAAGTGGGCGAGTGCCAGGTCTTCCATCCAAGGCAGTCCTGGGAGCGAAGCCAGGAGCTGCTTACCGGCTGACAGCGGCAGAAAGGATGCCAATGCTTGTCTCCTTTGGGGGAGCTGAAGAGTGGCTCGGAGTCATGTTTACTTGCAGCATGAGATCAAGGGCACCCTTCTCTGAGACCGAAATCCTGTGGGAGAGGATCAGAGATGAATCTTCAGACTGCTTCCCCACTAAACTATTCCTGTAGACCCACAGGCTCATCTGTATGATGGTCTGGCGGTCTGGTCTGGGAGGCTAGCTTCATGCTGTTTTGAAAAGTTCAACACTAGAGGAAGGGCATGAGGGGGAGCCCAGGCCATGTTGAGAATGAGGGGGAATGATGCAACAATATCTAAGTGTGGCTTACAGGTGGCAGGCTGGGAAATCTCAAGTGGATGATAACTATTTCAGGGTGGAAGGTGGGGTGCTTCACTTACATGGCAAAGGGCTTCTTGATGTTCGGAATAAAATCTTCCAAGATAAAGCTCCCTTCGTCCACAAGGAAGGCCAGCTGAACACCCCTAGCCTGTAGGAGTGCTGAAATCTTTGTGGCGCCGTTTTTCCCCGACACCTGTAGACAGAGAACCCAAAGCTACAGTCTTTCTTAGCCAGAAACAGAGACAGCAAATGTAGACTCAGCTTGTCACTCCAGAACCTTGTCTTTTTATGAGGCAGGGCCTGAGATAGTTCTGTTTCGCATAATTGTCTAGTGTCCAAGTCCCTCTGGGTCCCACTAATTTCACAAATGAAGGCACTGGGATCTAGAGAGTGAAGGGTTGGGCAAGGGTGAAAGCAGGTGGCATCACCGAGAATGAAACAATCAGTTCTCTTTCTATTGTACTTAGGCTTCCTGGGGTAGAATTGCCAGATTCTCTGTTTGCCTTGGATATTACCAGGAAGATTAATGCTGGCGCACAGACACACAGAGAAACTAGCAAACAGCTACAGAATCTCAAGGAGCCCCTGCAGCTGATGGGCATACTGGCTCAGGGTAAAGCACCCCACCTCCAGGAGGGCCCCGAGACAGGTTGGGGTAGACAGCTTACCTCTTCATCGTGGCCCAAAGCTATGAAGAAAGATCTTTTGGGGCTATAGTTTCTGATCAACAGAAGCTCCAAGGCCTGCAGGATTGCCTAGGATTCAGAAGAGGAGAAAGGCTCATTATCTAAGTAGAGTGTCAGATTCATTCATCAGGGGTGGTGGGACAAAGATCTGATAGTCTGGCTTTAAAGAGAACAACTTCAGGTGGTCCAGAGAGCTGTAGAAAACCCTTGCCACCCGAGAGAAGTATGCATTTATTACCACCAATGGTCCCTAAACCATAGTGGGTTATCCACCCCCAGTTCCTACAGTTGAGAAGTCAAGATCCAGAAAACTGATAGCTACCATTCAGGCCTCCTACAGCCACTTTTCCCTTCCTCCCTTCCTTCCTGTTCTTTTGAGACAGGGTTTTTCTGTGTAGTCCTGGCTGTCCTAGAACTTGCTCTATAGGACAGGCTGGCCTTGAACTCAGAGAGGCATGCCTATCTCTGCCTTCCTAGTGCTGAGATGAAAAGGCATGTGCCGTCACTGCCCAGCTTCAGCCAATTCTTTCAACCATAACCTCCTTTCTCTCCCAAAGCGAGCCAAATTCTCCCATCCTGGAGTGACCTTCGGTATTAAGTCAGGTATTAAGCATAGCATTTCAGACCATCACAGAGTTTTTGTTGTCCAGTGTGCCCCGGCCATAGATGAAGCCATCACGCTCCAGGCCTGAGAACGGGGGCACCTCCCATCCTTCTTCAGGGGCAGGAACCACATCAAAATGAGCCATCAGCATGTAGGGCTGCAAACTGGAGTCTGAGCCTTGGACAGTAAACAGGTGGCTATACGTTCCCACGACTTCATGCTGGACAAAGCTGCTTTGGAACACTGTAGGGAAGACTTGAGGCAAAGGAATGAGAAACAGTGAGAAAGCCAGGGCCAATTTTCCTTCTGTTTCCCTCCCATTTCTTGCTCCCAAGTCCTTTTCGTTCCTTTCTTTCTCTATTTTTTGAATATGAACGCTCTTTATAGCTATGAATTCTGTTCCATCTATTCTGTTTCTGAAGTTCCTCTTCTCTCTGTGTGCATGTGTATGTAGATTAAAATGCAACACACACACACACACACACACACACACACACACTTCTCCCAGGATCAAACCCCACCTATTTTAATAAGCTATTTAAAACTATACCATTAAATATTAGAGCTGGAGAAATGGCTCAGAGGTTAAGAGCATTAGTTGCTCTTGCATAGGACCCAGATTCAATTCCCAGCACCCACATGGAGACCCATAGCTATCTGTAACTCCAGTTCCAAGGATATCTGATGCCCTCTTCTGGCCTCTGAGGGAACTGTACACATAGTGAGTGGACATGCATGTAGGCAAAACAGCTACACACACACACACACAATGGGTATACCTCAAGATCTGGCTCATTCTAACCTAATATGCTATCACATAATTGACACCTTTATAGATGAGGGTTGTTTTAAAATTTGAATGTAAATGTAATGGTTCCTAATATCCACATTACTCAGAGGTAAGCAAGATCACTATGTAAAAAATTCTAAGATCTTTTTAAGAAAACAACAAGGGGATGTGCCTGCAGGAAGCTGAGGAAAAGGACCCGAGTTGGAGGCCATTGGACCACACAGTAAGACCCGGTCTCAAAAGCAAAACAGATGGGGGTGGTCGGGGGAAGACACAGAGACCTGCAGGTATCTGGTTAGAGTTACTGATGTGATGAAACACCGTGAGCAAAGCAACTGGAGGAGGAAAGGGTTAATTTGACTTACACTTCCAAATCACTGTCCATCACTGAAGGAAGTCAGGAGAGGAACTCGGAGCTAATGTAGAGACCATGGAGGGGTGCTGATTACTGGCTTGCTCAGCCTGCTTTTTTTTTTTTTTTTTTTTGGTTTTTCAAGACAGGGTTTCTCTGTAGCTTTGGAGCCTGTCCTGGAACTTTCTCTGTAGACCAGGCTGGCCTCAAACTCAGAGATCTGCCAGCCTATGCCTCCTGAGTGCTGAGATTAAAGCCACAATGGCTGATCCCTCTCACACCAACCACTAATTAAGAAAATGCCCCACAGGCTTTCATACAGCCCCAACTAATGAAGGCATTTTCTCAATTGAGTTTCCCTCTCTCACATGACTTTGGCCTGGGTCAAACTATTCAGGACAGCAAGATTTTCTTTTCTTTTCTGAGACATGTAGTTTAGGAACCCATGATCCTTCTGCCTCAGCCTTCCAAGTTCTGGAACTACAGATGTGAGCCACGTCTAGCTTCTTTTTAATATTTTCAATCAAAGGTTTGTTGAACCCACACATGAAATCCATGGACACAGACAGCTGTGTGTAATATTTTTAAATTTTTATCATTATTATTATTTACTTTTTAAGTATATGTCTGTTTTGCCTGCTTGTATGTTGGTATACCACATGTGTATACCTGTGCCTGGTGCTCATGAAGGGGAAGAGGCTGTTGGATCCTCTGGAACTGTAGGTACAGACAGTTGTGAATCATCATGTGGATATAGGAAAACAGAACCCAGGTTGTCTGGAAGAACAGCCAGTACTCTTAACCATTGAGCCATTGAGCCATCTTTCTAGGTGCTGTACTTTGCTTTAAAGGACCATTTGTGAAGTGATGAATATTTGGGATGATGTTTCCAATTGAGGGTATTACAAAGATATATATATATCTTTGTAATATATATATATTATATATATATATATATATATATATATGTCTGCCATGAAGAAGGAAAATATCATTTCCACTATTTGTGTTTTGTGGAGATGAAATCTGCTCTGTATGTAGGTGTGGATGTTCTTAGGGCAGATTACTCCCATTACAGGCAGGCCTTAATACGGGTGGTCTAGCTAATCCCTCCCTGGACTTTCTGGGAGGAATCCACTTACTCCTCTGTGCATATCTAAACACACACACATACACACACCCACAGAGCAAAAAACAAAACTGAAGAGTGTGGTTCAGTCTGTTACCCAGCTTACTCAGTCTACTGTCACTGTATATACTTAGTTCTCTAAATTGTTTATTTTTGTGAGGGAGGGAGGGAGAGAGGGAGAGGGAGAGAGAGACAGAGAGACAGAGACAGAGACAGAGAGACAGACAGACAGACAGACCTGAGACTGCATCCAGGGTCTTGCAAATGCTAGGCAAACACTCTACTACTGAGTTATTTCTCCAGGATCCTAAGTCATTCTCCCTCTCATCCCCTCCCTTCTTTGGTAATGACTTCTTGCCTGGCCTCTGGTTTGGTGACAAGGCTTTAGTCCCAGATCCATTTGTCCCAGAGTGTTAGAGAGGGGACTACTTGATGCTCCCAAGCCTGCTTCTTCCACCTCTGACTTTCTGAAGTGAGGACCTCCCTATTCTTCATTAGATTGTTTTGTTTGTACTAAGGAGGATTCTAACACCCTCTCCAATCCATTCTTCCTAGCTTTGGGCTCCACGGTCATAAGGATAAAGGGAGAGAATGATAGGACAGACAGGTCAAGGATGCTGGCTGCCAAGAGGCTTAGGAATGTGCTAGTAATTACTGTAAACGGAGCCCACTAGGTGGAGCCCACTTGCAAGCTGCATGTGGGCATATGGTAGCATGAGTGGGAGGTGCTGGGACAGAGTTCTAGACATTTGTACAAGAGAAGGAACCCTTGCTTTACCTGCTAATGATCTAGTTTATTAATGGATACATGTTTAGAGAACTATAGCTAATTCTCAGTTCTTCAAAGGCAAATCTACAGCCCTCACTTTGCCCTCTACTGGGTAACTTTTGGATTCTCTCTTTTATACATTCTATGTACAAAGTAAAAAAGCAAACCCCAAGAATGTGATGGTCCTCTATTAGTGACAGAATCTATTTCCTTATCACCTTGTCAAGGACAAGGTCTCCAGTGTGTCTCTGCCACCCTTTGCCCTCAGTTCTCAGCTGACCTTTGCGAATGTATTCTCCAAACTCAGCAAGGGCTGTGGTGTTGGATTCCTCATGGCTGAAAGACACTGTGGGAATCTGGATGGCACCTGTCAAGATTCAAGTCAGAGACGGAGGAGGATTCAAGTGGATATTTCCAATAAAAATAAAAATCTGAAACCACCGGGTGTGGTGGTGCACACCTTTAATCCCAGCACTCGGGAGGCAGAGGCAGGAGGATCTCTGAGTTCAAGGCCAGCCTGGTCTACAGATCGAGTGCTAGGACAGTCAGGGCTACAACACAGAGAAATCATGTCCTGTAAACAAACAACAGAATCTGAAACCATAGCTGAATGTGGTGGCGCATCCCTGTAATCCCAGCACGTAGAGGCTAAAGCAAGAAGATTGCAATTTTGAATCTAGGCTGGGATAGCAGGAAACTGTCCCAAATAAAAGACAAAAAAAATTGAAATTCATTTTTTTGAGGGTTAACATGGCATTAAGAAAAATTTGGATTTTAGAGCACTTAGATTTTGTCTGGAAGACACAACTACCTCTATTTAAGCATCAACTCTATCACATCACAGCCTACTCCCCAGATGGGGTATCTTAAATCCAAAAAGATTATAAAACTGCCCATCCGAGAGCATATCTGACATCTGAACTTCGATACTTGGCATCTCGTTTAAGAGTTTACGCCATGATGCTATGAGGTCTTGATAAGCTTTTGCTTTCTTCTGTGCAAAGGGACTCTGGTGCAGCCCACCAGTTTGCAGAGGGCTATCTGCACGATGGGAAAGCTCTTCCCAGGCCTGTCACTCCAGAGCATGCACAATCCATCTCCCACATAGACGCTAGTATTTGGTCCCTGTGTCGGCCTGCACATGTTTGCGTATGCAGTTTTTATTAATCCACTATTTAGTGAACGGAAAAGAGGAGTTGAAAGCAGTGGTCACAAAGCATCCCATGAGCCTCCACAAATGCTCCTCTTTCCTCCTGAAAGGTACAGACTCAGGGCAATGAGTAAGTTGCTTTGTTAGGTCCTGGTATTAAGGGGCAACTAGATAAACATTACACGCCAGGAACAATTCATCTCCCTCAAGAGTCAGTGAGTCCCAGTGACTCTAAAACGTTGCTTCCCAGTGCCCAGTTCTTGTCGGGGGCCCTGGGGAACGATGATTTATCGAAACTAATCAGTTTTAAGATACCACAGAGATTTAACAGCCAAGAAACATTTGTGAGGTTCAAAGTGCTACAAACACTTATTGGAGGTAGGTAGGGTGGGTGAGGGCTATGCCGAGAGGAGATAAGAGGAGCCTCCAGGTTAGACAAGGGGACACCGACGCGAGGGGCGTGCTAAAACCGTGCACAGTGTGCTGGGACATGTGTGGGAACGCTGACTGGGCCGGGCCAGTGTGGCAGGTGAACTCAAGCCTGAGCAGTGAGCAGTGGCAAAGGGAGACGTCCCGGGGCTGACTGGGGACTGAGACACCCACATCTGAGCACAAGGGGGCGGAGGTTCACCTTTCAGCGCCTCCTTAAAAGCGACGCGCTCCTCCTCGCTGAACTGGAAAGGGATCCGCGACGACCCCCGACTTTTCCGGTCCGTAGATCCTGAGACAGTGGCGAGCAAAAGCAGAAGTGCAGCTGCCAAGACTTGCGCGCTAACGCTCGGCCCAGCCATGCTTCTCCGGAGGCGCCGCCAGTCCGCTAGTCCGGCCGGAGTTTGGACCTAAAAGCCCAAAGCCTGACTCGCCACTGACCAATCATCGCTTGTCCCGGTCCGCAGCTAACCAATCAACAGAATGACCCCGCCCCTGCCCGCATGGCCTCTAGGGGTGTGTGGTTTCCCACGGTAGGCGGGAGTAGCGTTGATAAGCAAACTGTGTAGCAATACCGCGCTACCGTGATCTAGGCAAAGGTTAGGGCTTGTCTGCTTGCAGGTTCTGAAAATGTTTTGCTGCATGAGAGCAAACCAGTCAGGTGGGTGTGTAAATCAAGGTTATTAGACCTCAGTCTCTTTCTGGAGTCTGTTTAGATTTAGATTTTTGACTCCTAGTCCCTAGGTTCTGTAGAGGAACTCGGTGGATTTCGGCTTTAATTTCTTCTAAAACTGCAGCAAAATGGCTGTTAACAGATAGTGCTTTGACATACCAGCTCAGGACATTTTGCTCCTGTTTAGGAATTTTGCTGGAACAGTTTTGAAACTTTTCTTAGCATAACTGTACACAATAATAATGTGCAGAGAATAGAATCTACCTCAAGGGTTAATCCGGTGCAACAGGTCCCTTCCCACAGTTTTGAGATTTAAACTCGCCTGCCTTGGGGCTTTTCTTTTAAACTCTCAAGCTTCTGTATGTGATGGCTCTTAAATTCTTTTATTAATGACACCAAGAACTCCAAAAGAAGACTCAGATTTCCCAGGTATGATGGCTCTGCTTGGAACTCGCTCTAGGCTGGCCTCGAACTCACAAAGATCCGCCTGCCTCTGCCTCCCTAGTGCTGCACTGGGATTAAAGGCGTGCACCACCAACGCCTGACATTCGTTTTAATTCTTAATTGACAGGAAAAACAAACAAAAAACCTGATACCCAGTCCTGCATTCCTAGATAGCTTGAGACAGGTTTCATTTATACACATATATAGTAGATTTTGATCAAATGTATTCCCAACCTCTGTCTCCCTCTCACACCCCCTGATCACCTTATTGTTGTCCAAACTAGTCTGCCTCTGTGGTGTGTGTGTGTGTGTGTGTGTGTGTGTGTGATCCAATGGGTCCAATTAGGGCTACTTAAGGAGCATGGGCAATTTGCCAGTACCCCCTTGAAGAACATTTGTCCCTTTCCAAGCAACATTGACTGCTTATAAATTTTCAACAAATGGGGACCCTGCATGAACCCCTTCCCCCTCCATGACAGAAGGTTGTGTAGCCCAGTTCTGTGCAGGCAGTCTGCATCTGATGACCATTCAAGAGTGCAAAGGCTGTGCCATGCCAGAAAGAGCGTTCCATAGCGCACAGCCCTTCCTCCAGTTCTTAAATTCAACTTCAGAAACAAATTTCTTAGAGGTGTGTCTTATATTTGCACATAAATATCTCCTCTCCATTACTCTCTACCCTCCATTTCTTGTCTCTCTGTCCCATTGATCCCCATTGTTTCCTGAGACAATCTCAGCTCCTTCATTTAGTCTATGAAAACATTTTATAAGACCATATGAAATGTAGGAATCACACACATGTGTGTGTGTGAGTTCAATTCCCAGCAACCACATGGTGGCTCACAACCATCCGTTATGAGATCTGGTGCCCTCTTCTGGTGTGCAGATATACATGGAAGCAGAATGTTGTGTACATAATACGTAAATAAAATCTTTAAAAAAAAAAGAATGTGGAACTGGCCTTTATAGTGCTATTCCTTTGTTCAGAGGCTCTCTGAGTGGGTGGGGTTTGGAGAGAGACAGGAATGGGGCTTCCTGGATCATGCAGGGGTGAGATGCAGGTTCCAACTGAACAGAATTTTTGACCCTTCCATTGACATACAACTGTGCCTATTAACTTGTCAACATCAAGGCTAGCTTCTTCAACCCCTGATGTCAAGCCACACCCCATCTCATGTGCCTCTTTTCTCCCACTGAATCCTGTGTGTAATTATAGAGTATAAAGAGGTGTAATCTTTTCTCAATAAACAAACAGCCATCCTGATCCACCCTCAGATCGTATCGGTCTCCTCCTTTCCCTCAGCAACTCCACACCTCCTCCTTGGGACCTGAACCCCGGCAGGAGCTGGACTCCAGCAAGTTTACATTCCCACCAACAGTGTATGAGGGCTCCCTTTCCCCCATATGGAGCCATCATTGTTGTTGCTTTCTTTCTTCCTTCCTTCCTTTCTTTCTCTCTCTCTCTCTCTCTCTCTCTCTCTCTCTCTCTCTCTCTCCCAAGACATCTTGGAAGACATCTTCCAAGGATCTTACTATGTAGCTCTGTCCTGGCAGTCTGTGTGTAGCTAGTCTGGTCGCTGCCTGCCTCTGCCTCCCAAGTCCTAGGATTAAAGGTGTGTGTCACCATGCCCAGCTCTTACTTTCTTAATGACTGAGGTAAGACAGAATCTCTCTCTCTCTCTCTCTCTCTCTCTCTCTCTCTCTCTCTCTCTCTCTCTCTGTGTGTGTGTGTGTGTGTGTGTGTGTTTTGAGACAGGGTCTCTTTACATAGCCCTAGCTATCCTGAAGCTTACTGTGTAGACCAGGCTGGCCTCAACTCACAGAGATCCACTTGTCTCTACCTGGGATTAAAGGCGTGTACCAGCACAGCAGGCTGTAAAGCAGAATAATGTTAATGTAGTCATTTTATGCACTTCTGTGATGGCTAGAGAGCTTGAACATTTTTTCACAAGATAATGGGCTGTTTGTATTTCCTCCTTTGTGAACTGTCTCCATTTCATTAGACCGTTTATTGATTGGATGATTTCTTTTCTTATTGCTCAGTTTTATTGTTGTGTATATGTATGTGAATGTTCGTGTGTGTGTGTGTGTGTGTGTGTGTGTGTGTGTGTGTGTGTGTGTGTGTGTGTGTGTGTGTGTGTGTGTTTGTGTGTGCCCAAGCACGAGGGTGTGTGTGCATGTGTGGAGACCAGGGGTTGACGTCGGGTGTTTTCTTTTATCATTCTCCACCTTATATATTGAGGCGAGGTCTAATTTGAACACAGAGCTCACTGATTTGGCTAGTCTAGCTGACCAACTTGCCCCAGGGGTCTCAATCTCTGCCTTCCAAGCACTGGGGCTACAGGTGGGTGGGCCCCACAATGGCCAACCCCCACTATTAATGTGGTTGCTGGGCATCCAAATCTGGTCCTCATGCTTGTGTGGCAAGTACTTTACCTGCTATGCCATCTCTCTAGTCCTTTATTGCTCAGTTTTTTTGAGTTCTTTGTGTATTCCAGATACTAATCCTCTGTCATATGTACATCTGGCAAATAATTTCTCTCTTTTCAAAGACTGTCTCTTCATTCCATTAACCATTTCTTTTGCTGTACAGAAATTGGGTTTAATTTCACGAGAGTCTATTTTCTATTTTTCTTTACTATATTTCATGTGCTATGAGAAGCCCGCTACAGACGACCACTCAGACACAGTATATAGCCAATTGAAAGTGTCTTTTCCAGCTGCCTGGGACTACACTTAGGGATTCAGGTCCTAAGTGTAGGTAGCACAGTGTCCAGAGCACAGAGTTTCTGAAGGCAGAAACCATGCCCTGGCACCTACAGGGGTGTGTGGGGGTGGGGTAGGGATGGGAGCTGTGTATACATAAGCAATTTGACAGAAGCTAAGTTAGCTGGGACATCTTGACCTGGGGCTCCTAGAATAGAGTTGGATAATTTTCCATGGGATTCTCTGTCAAGGAGATAAAATTCTAGTTAAGCCTGAAATGGCCTCAGCAAGAATACAAGATGGAGAAACTTCTGTACTGTCTTGCCCTGTCACACCTGGGTGAGTAGAGTTCTATTCAGAAAGTCCTTACTATGAACATATCTTGAAGCATTTTCTCTCTTTTTTCTTTATCAGAGTCTCAGGTTTAACATTAAGGTCTTTGATACTTTTGGAGCTGACTTCTGTGCAGGTTGAGAGAAAAGGATCTAGTTTGAGTCTTCTACATGTAGGTGTCCAATTTCCCCAGCACTACTAAAGTGATTGTCTTTTCTCCAAAGTGTATTTTTCTTCTGACTCTGCTGAGGGTTGTGGCTGTGTGGGTTTGGCGCTGGATGTCTATTCTGTCCTGTTGATCGGCATGCCTTTTTGTGCCAACGTTACACTCTTTTCCTTACTACAGTTCTGAAATATGACTTGAAATCAAGAATAGTGTTAGCTCTAGGATTATTCTTTTTGCTAGAGATCACTTTGGCTATCCCAAGTCTTCTATGATTCCAAATGAAACTCAAGACTTTTTCTTTTATTTTTGTGAAAAATGGTATTGGGATTTTGATGCAGACTGCATTGAGTCTACAGGATGATAAGATACCCATTTTTACACTATTCCTTCTTTTCAGTCCATGAGCATAGGTGGTCTTTCTACCACTGAATGTCTTCATTGTCTTTCTTGAGTGTTTCACAGGCTTTCACAGTAGAAGTCCTTGGCTTCCTTGCAAGGTGTCTTTCCGAGGCAGTTGTGAGGTGCCTGCTGCTTCCAAACTGAGAAAGCTAGTTAGTTGTCAACACCATCAGAAATCGGAGAAGGATAAATTATAGCAGGAAGTATAACCCAAATGGCCTCTGTGTTGATTAAGGTGCCAGAGGCTTACCAGCTAACTGGATTACCCCACTAGGCTCTGTGGTCTTGATGGCTTCATTGCAGGGCAGAGGTTATAAGTCTTGGGTTGTCAAACATGACAGCATTTTTTTTTTTTTTTTTTATCTTCAGTTGCTGCACCTGTCAGACCCAGAAGGTCTGAGATTTTCCGGTGGATGAGGAACTCATGAAAATTGGCCTATCTTGACACAGGCAGAGTAGGGCAGTCAACCTAACTGTCCACAGTTTGTGCAGGGCCTGGAAGCAAGTGAGGTATGGAACAGTATTTCCCAGTGTCACCACAATCCAAGTCTGTACCCCATCTATCTTCTTTGGAGATCTTAGTGTCATCTCCAATAGCTGGCATGCCTGTCTGTCACAGGAAGCTTCTTTCATTAAGCATTTTAGATGCTGTATTCAGCGGATCTCTGAAGAGTTTGAGGACCATTATCTATTAAATATAACTATTTTAAACAAACTTCAATGGTTTTTAGTTATTTGCTTTAGGCTTAACTTTGAAAAAATATACAGGAAGCTAAATAAAGCTAATTCCTGTAAATAAAATACAGTGCAACTTAGCATGAGAACACATTGAAGAATTTGATCATTTATAAGGTAACTATATTACCTTATATATTAATTGCATATATTAATCATCTTTAATAATTCACAATAAATTAGTAGCTCTTTATAAGATTAGGGTTTTTATTTTTATCCCTGTTAGTTTTAGCCTTAAAAAATAAACAATTTTTGAATGGAAGCTCTTTTCGTAACAAAATAAAACTTTAAATCATAAATACAGACCACAGGGAGACTGGCAACTTTACTTTCCTGGTCTTTCATGGGGCACCTCATCACAGAATATCACAGTTCCTCGTGTGACTCAGTTTATCAAAATAGCTCTAGCTTAACAGGGTTACAAAGAACGAGGCTAGAAATACATGAAGCCAGTTTCTGTTTGTCTGACTAGACCTGAGGTCAGGAGAGACAGTCTATAGGCTGTTGTAGAATATTGTTTTAAGGTGTGTTATTTTTGTTTATGCTCTGGAACATTTGCTTAATGATGTAAGGATGTGTTTGATTAAATAAAATTTATCTCTGGTCAGGAGGCTGGGTCAGCAACTAGCTGACAGGAAGTTGTAGGGAGGAGCCAGGTGAAGAAGGGTTTATGAGGAAGGGCGAGAAACGCACAAGGACTTCTTGGGAGATGCAAAGAGATGAGCTAGGTGAGCTTCTTGCTATTCAGCCTTTCTGGGACACAGGATTCTGCCTCAACCTTTGAATCTCCATTTCTTTAGTGGGGCAGAGATTTAAATAAGTTTTCTTAGTAGCTTTAAGAGTCAGTGCCAGAGGGAACAGAATTCCCTCAGGCTTCAGCTCTTGAGGCCTAGTCACTGCTGGTAGCAGTGGAGTGGCAGTTGCTGAATAGAATAGTTGTAGCTTAAAAGGCAGAAACAATTAAAAAAAAGAAAACAAATTGGTACCCAGTGTGAGGGTCAGATATCCATGTAGAGCCTGAGAAAACTGGAATAAAGGGCTCCTTTAAGAGGCGCTGCTGTTCAGCAGGCAGTGCTAAATAAAAAATGGCAAGCTAAATAAAAATCAGTTGCAACAACTCAGGTATGGGAGTCCATAGCTAGAAAGGTTTATTGCAGTTCTTGGTCATGAACTTATGACCTGGCTGCAAGCTTTGGGCTTGGCTTTACTTTCTCACGACCTGACAAGAGAGTGGGCGGGGTCAGCCAAGAGGGCCCTGGGAGGATTCTGATGTAGTAGCTTAACAGTTTAAAGTTTTCTCGTGTGGTCAAAATAGACTAGAGATACGAAGTAAAAGAGATCCAGACAGAAAAACCTCTAAACAGGTTCCAGTGTTCTTAGGCTTAAGAAAGAAACAAAATGGGTATAGACAGTTACAGAAAGAAATAATTTAAAAAAATAAAATAGTCTTTAAAGAGACAGTAAAAGAAAAAGCCATGTAAGATGGGAAACACATAGGGAGTCTAGATCCTATGTAGTATTGTGTTGATTTTGAATTTTTTGATTGCTGAAAAGCAAAGGACGGCTGCTAAGAGACCTGGAATTGAAAGAGGGGATGTGGAAATAAGTCAGCCTAGATGTTTTAAGAGTGCCTTAATTTTAAAAAGAGTCAAAGAATGTATTTGCCAAATGGAAATCAAAAATGCTTTGGAAAAGTGGTTTTGCTTTTGTTTCCACAGGAAACAAGAGGCTGGGGATTCGTTCCAGGTTGATATGGATCTGGTTTGATCAAGGAAGACTTCCTGAAACGTTACAGGTGATATCTATCAACAACGATTATAGCTGGTCTTTCCAGGACATGGTCATTTAATCTAAAACTTTTCTACCTGGGGTCTTAATAAGCTCTGGGGTCTTAATCAGCAGGAAGCAGTCTATAGAAAACAACATCCATGGGTACTGGAGAGATGGCTCAGTGGTTAAGAGCACCAGCTGCTCTTCTAGAGGTCCTGAGTTCAATTCCCAGCAACCACATAGTGGCTCACAAGCATCTATAGCGGGATCTGATGCCCTCTTCTGGTGTGCAAGTGAACATGCGGATAGAGCACTCATATACTTAAAGTAATATTAAAAAAAAGTAACATCCACATCCCAAGAGTGGTTTGTGGGAGGCTTTTGGTTATTTGATGGGCCCCTCAAAAAGCCAAAAGAGTAAAGAATAAAAAACAATCACTACACTAGGCTCTTTGCCAGACTGCTAAGGTCTTGCTGCATCAATAGATAGGAATATCCCAGTTTCTGGTGTTTAGTGTTTGGTGCTGATAACTGTGGCCCTAATTCTTTAGCCTTCTATTTATTTGTGTTTTTTAAGATTACATATTAATAAAGACATCATAAGATAAAATATTTTATGATTTTATTTTGTAAAATATTAAAATGTCCCATGTTTGTAAGCTGTTTTATTTTTTAAATAGTTTCTTTTTTTTTCTTTTTCTTTTTGTTTTTTCAAGACAGGGTTTCTCTGTGTAGCTTTGGAGCCTATCCTGGCACTCACTCTGGAGACCAGGCTGGCCTCGAACTCACAGAGATCCACCTGCCTCTGCCTCCAGAGTGCTGGGATTAAAGGCATGCGCCACCAACGCCCTGCTAAATACAGTTTCTAAAAAAATGAAATTCTTTGTGAAAAAGGTTAAAGTCTCTCAACTGTGGGCTTCTGCAATATAAAAAAAAATTAAGTACCTATTTTACCTCAAGAAGGGAGAAACATGGCACAGTCACAATCTAGACAAGGCAAGATCAAATTCCAACAGTGCAAGCGACACGATGCTCACTGTGTGGGGTTCACTCATGACACTCTAGGCTTCCCCTCGGGGCTTAGGTCACCCCTCCAGCTCTATCCTCAGTGACACATATATCATGAAGCTCTAGGCTTCCCCTCGGGGCTTAGGTCATGTGTCCAGCTCTTCCCTTGGTGACATAGCTTGTCTTCTAGGCTTCAGCTGGCTCCATATCATTGTGGCTGTTGTTCCTGCTGGCCATCATATGACACTGGCATCTCCTAAATGGCTGAGTCTCCATTACAGATGGGCTGAATTTTCATCACTAGCGGCCCCCCCCTCCCGCCACACAGTGCCAAGCCTCAGTTGTTCTACACGTTTGCCTCTGTTCTCGTCCAGGTCACCAGCAAGGATGCACATGTTGCCTGTATCTCAGGGTACCTTTAATATTACCTATGTATAGATTTTTAACTATCAACCCCCTGCACTATGAGTTTTAAGGTAACATTTTTGTTACAGATTTTATAGATTTTTAACCAGACCCAATAACTTACAAATTTTGAAGTACAGAAAGTTCTCATAACAGTCTTACACAACTTGAGATAAGTTTATAAGTTTTATATCTTAGTAAAAAAAATTTTTTTTTGGTTTTTCGAGACAGGGTTTCTCTGTGTAGCTTTGGAGCCTATCCTGGCACTCGCTCTGGAGACCAGGCTGGCCTCAAACTCACAGAGATCACCTGTCTCTGCCTCCTGAGTGCTGGGATTAAAGGCGTGCGCCACCGACGCCCCGTCTTAGTAAAAATTTTAAGCAGTTAAATGAAACCAATAGTCTAATTTTTTTTTTGCTTGTTTTGCTTTGCTTCCTTTTTTTCTGTCACAAAATCAGGTGGTTTTTCTGGCATAGGACTGAGAGGAAACTTTAAATAAGCCTGCTTGGGTCTAGAGAAGGGAGAGTCATAACCCAACTTCAGAGGCAAAATGTGAAGCATAAAACAACTTCAATATTATCCATACCCAAGAGATATTTGAATCCCTGCTAAACTGAATCCAGTGACCAGAAAAGTCTAGAGATAAGAAATTCCAAGCCCTGATCATTGAAGCAGCCATGGAAAATGGTCATCAGTGGTGGCTGGTGGCAATGAAGACAGCAAAACCAATACCAATAAAAACAGAACACAGAGAGCTCATACACCCAAAGGAGACCAGTCAGAAACAAAACATGGTGCCACCATCAATCATGGGCCTGACCAATTTGCAACTTGGCTCCTAGTATTCAAACAACCAGAACCTGAATGGCAATGTGATGTCTCACTTTTTGCTCTGGATGGAAGACTACTGGGTCTCATTTGACCCCTCCTCATCCCAGATCCTGGATCTCAACAGAACAAGAAAATTGCTATGGCATATCTAAGGAGGCCTCCATAGATGCTCGTTGCGTTTCTCAGCATGGTAGTTCATTCTGGTAGTCTGAGAAATCAAAAACACAGCTTGGAGCCTTGGAATGTCTCAAGGTGTGCACCTCCTGAGGTGGCCCTTCAGTCCCTGAGTCCTGGAGTGAAGTTCCAGCTTTAGAATTTGGGTGGATGGTCTAATTTTGCTGGGGGCCTCTGGAAAATGTTAATCCTACTGGACCAGAATAAGACCATTACCACAATTTTTGAGACAAATTTGAAACAAGCTTTATTAAATACTGGCCAGGATGATGGACACTGACCAGGTTCATGCCTGGGATTCCCAGAGTATGGGATTGAGGGGCTTGTAAAGGCAAAACCCACAAGGCTATATACTTTACATTTTCATCTAACCAGGGGCACATATACATCCTCATGTACCTCCTACCTATTGTGATAAAGTACAAACACTGTGCAACTGATGCTTGTTACAGAAGTGAAAACACATGGCTTGTTATTTTATATGAATAGCTCCCAGCATTCCAGGATGTCATCTGTCCTTAGGCAAATGGGACTTACAGGTTAGAGGCATTTTTTATTTTATAGATCTCTTAAGCACGGTAATTAAAACTTAAAACATACATTTAGCCATCACATATCCACACTGTATACACTACCTGCCCATTAGTGATTTATGAGTACTTCCATTTATCAGATTGACTGTGGTGATGTTGTAATACTTGAACTCATAGAACACTTACTTATAATGGTCCCAAAAGGCAAGGATGGTGATGCTGGCAATTCAGATCACACACACACACACACACACACACACACACAGAGAGAGAGAGAGAGAGAGAGAGAGAGAGAGAGAGAGAGAGAGAGAGAGAGAGAACGCTCAGTGGCAGAGCATTTGTTTAGCATGTGACCCTATATAAAAAAAAGTTAGACATACAATTCATACCCTATTTCTATTTGTGGCTGGGGAGATGGCTTGGTTGGTAAATGGTGAGAATCTAAGTTCAGATTCCCAGAACCCACATAAGAAGCCTGTTCTTCTGGAAGAGCAGCCAAAGCTCTTAACCTTTGTGCCATGTTTGTTTTTAAATCAGCATTTTGTTATACGTTTTCATGTATACTTTGTTGATCCTCCTCCATACTCCTCTCCCTCATCTCCCTTTGAAATTAAATTCTTACCATGATGTTATTTTTTATGTTTAGTAATTCTCCCCTAACCTTTTAAAAGTTCTTGCTACGTAGCCTAGATTGGCATCAAATTCAAGATCCTCCTGGGTCAGCTTACAGAATGCTGGGATTATAGGTGTGTACGACCATGCCATTGCTTAAAATAACAACCCCATTCTTTTAAAGCTATTCTGTCTGATATGAATATAGCTACCCCACGCTTTTGGCTAGCATTCATCTTGCCCATCGATAGCACCACTCTGATGATCAGTCATCAACAAAGACAATGCCCCACTGACATGCCCACAGGCCAATCTGATGGAGGCAATTCTTCTCTCAAGGACCCCTCTTTTCAGATGTGTAAAGTTGACAAGCAAGATTACTTATCACAAGAAGTTTCCACCAAGATGATTCAGAAAAAAGTTATGTGTACCTAAATATATAGAGAGAGAATGAGAATGAAATAAAATGAATGCAATGTTAACAGATGAATGAGAGCAAATGATGGGGGGGGGGATGTCCTTCTGTACATATGTTTCTCTTATTGAATTGTTTGATGAATTGTTTAATGGTTGGGGGTGTCCTTCTGTACATATGTTTCTCTTATTGGTTGATGAATAAAACACTGATTGGCCAGTAGCCAGGCAGGAAATATAGGTGGGGCTATCAGAGAAGGAGAATTCTGGGGAGAGGACTGATAGAGAGGCCTCCAGAGAGACACCATGTAGCTGCCAAAGGAGTAACATGCTGGAGCATTCTCTGGTAAACCAAAACCACATGGGAGATATACAGATTAATAATTAAGAGAGAGTGAGCCAATAAGAAGCCCGAGCCATTGGCTAAACAGTTTATAGTTAATATAAGCCTCTGTGTGCTTATTTGGGGCTAAGCAGCTGTGGGACCAGGCAGAACAGAAACTCCATCTGCAAGCAAAAAGGATGTGGTATTATTCTTGGTTTTTCAGCTTGTTCTTAGTTTAATATGTTTTTTCCCAATAGAAAATTAAAAACAAAAACTGTCTTTAAAAATTGTGAAATGAAGCCCCCAAAGTGGGAGGCAATCATGTAATTTATTATACCATTCAGCCTCAGAGTCAGGAGATCGTACTGTTGGCACATATGAACTAGTTTCTATAGTTGGGCTCCTCTGACAGCATGCCTGTTGAGGATGCCTATGAGAGGGGTGCCACAGTCTTCAAAGTACTGCATTCCAGTTTAGCATGCTAGCTGGGCATCTTATAGATGGTACAGCTGTATAACCCACAAGAAACCGGTTTTAAAGGTGGAATGCTGCTGTGTGTCCCCTCTGTAGACTGAGAGTTCTTAGTGATCTTACCTGCCAATCCCTTCCTGGTGGATGTCTTTTCATGGGACACCCTGGAAAGCCATGCTGCCTGTAGTCATCACAGAGTTCATTGCTCAAGGCATTGCATTGGTTACTTTTCTGTTGCTGTGATAAGACATTACAACCAAAAGTGACTTATGGTAGAGTTTCTTTTGTCTTATGGTTCCAGAGGGTTAGAATCCATCATGGGGGGTGGGGTGGGGGAGCATGGCATGACAGTAGGAACAGGAAGCTTGCTGATAGCAGTTTCACTTCCACATAGAAAACAGAGAAAGCAGGAGGTAGGGGGTGAGGCTATAAAGCGCCCCCAAAGTCACTTCCAGTGATGTACGTTTTCTAGCGAGACCCCACTCATAACTACCCCACTAACTGGGGACCAGTTTAACACATGAACCCATGAGGGGCATTTCTTACAAAAACTGCACCCACCACCCATGACTAATGGGGCAACAGGTAAATGTTCCTTCAGGACAGTTTGCAGCAGTGTAACTGGTTCTTACGTTGGCTTTCCCTCCACTGCTGTCTCATTCTCTACTGTTTCATGGGGTCACAGGAACAGCCCTGCGCCACCAGCTTTGGCCTCTGGTAGAATGGTGGGAAATTAGGAGAGAAAACCGTACTTGGGTTTTCTTCTTGGGAGAATTGGGCCAAGATCAAGGTGTCACTAGAAGAAAATCTAAAACTCAAATGGAGAGAATGCTGAAATGCCCACAGTCCTGAGTGGCAGAATCAAGCTGGTTAAGTTGATGTTAAACATTAAGAACTCCCCAGACTCCCGTGTCTGCAACACGTGAGTTCTCCCTCATCCATGTCTTGTTATTTTTGCTCACTCCATCTCTTCCTCTCACGCTCTGCTCATTGTTTGTCTGTGTTCCTTGTTTGGTGTCTCTTCTTTGGTTCCTCTGTCTCTTTCCACTCTATCCCCCTTCCATCTCCTTTCCACCATCACTTTGTTTTTCTGGTCCCTTTATCTCCTTTCCCCCACAGTTAGTCAACGAAGTTGGCAGTCAGTCTAGCTTGTTGGACTGAAGTCCTGTTAACCTGTGTAATGCCTCACATTTGGGAGGGAAAGGCAGATCGCATCTAATGAAGGCTTTGCTGGGTAGTGGTGGTACAGGTCGCTAATAGTCACTTCACAAATGGAGAAGAATTGATGAGGGGAGGGTCAGCAGAAGGTATGAGGAGAGTTTGACGTGTGTGTGTGTGTGTGTGTGTGTGTGTGTGTGTGTGTGGTGTTAGTGTTCCATGTAGCCAAGGCTGGCCTCAAACTCATTGTATAGCCAAGGCTGGCCTACGACTCTTGATCCTCTTGCCTCTATCTCCCAAGTACTGGGATTACGGGTGTGCAGTATTACACCGAACTGTTCATCTTTCCTCATAGTTACAGAAGCACCGAGTTGTCTCTCAGAACAGACACAGAATAAGTGGCCTGGCAGCTTAGTCTCCTCCCTCCAATCTGCTCTTTGGCTGACTCATGCAAATATATATATATATATATATTTTGGTTTTTCAAGACAGGGTTTCTCTGTGGCTTTGGAGGCTGTCTTAGAACTAGCTTTTGTAGACCAGGCTGGTCTTGAACTCACAGAGATTCTCCTTCGTCTGCCTCCAGAGTGCTGGGATTAAAGGTGTGTGCCACCAATACCTGGCCTGGCTATGCAAATATATTCATTGTTCATTGTTAGGGGTGGGCAAACAGATCTGGGGGCTTTCTAGGAGACTCACGTGTGTGTGTGTGTGTGTGTGTGTGTGTGTGTGTGTGTGTGTGTGTGTGTGTGTGTGATGACCTTGTAACCCTTTGGCCTCTTAGGGTGACACAGAGCAAAAGCCAGCTGTTTGGAGGGATCTTCTTGCCACTCTTTAAAACCACTTCACGTACACACAGTCACATTTCAAGACCACTTTATTACCAAAACAAAGGAGACTGGCATTTAAATAAATTATACAAACATCTCAAGAGGTAAGGTTTGCAGCCCTCCCGGGGCAGGTCAGCTATGAAAATCTGGATTATTCTGTTCCCTTGCACCCTCCCTCCCTACCTCAGTCATGTCCAGAGCAGCAGTCTGTGTGACATTTACGTTTTTTCCCCAGGATTGCAACTGTAGAGTTTCTTCGGCCCCTTTTTTGTACCCCTGTCCCTGTGTTTCTAATCACACTCCCACCATGTGTTCTGTGAGTGTATAGTCTCAACATGTTGTCGATGCTTGCTTGCCCCCTTCGCAAACAAGCCCAAGCCCCAGGCCACCGTGAGTCAGCAATCCCTTTTAGTTCCCAGCCTGACCTGCAGGTTAATGGGATCTAGACACTTGGTTCAAAAGGGACTTATAATGTCCTGGGGCTCTGTGACTTCTTAGACTTTGGAGGAGGTGGAGTAGAGGAGGGTAAGTTGTCATTGGCTGGGGTTCTCTTCCTCCTGGAATTTGGCACTTTGAGTGCAGGGCACAGTGAATCCCAGATAACATTGTCTTTCAGCCTTCCAAGTTTTGGGCTCCGTTGGCAGCCAGATGGCATAATGGATTCGCTGAGAAGCAACAGCTGTGGCCAAGAATGTGCTGGCTGCTTGCCAGGGCCCTGTGCTTTTAACTCTAGAGAGGAGACTTGCTAGCTCACTAGCTTACTTAACACATGGACACATAACAAAGGTCAGGCTCAAGTTAGTAAGTGGGATGCTTTCCCAGGTAGGGCTAGCCCAGTCTGTTGGCACAGGGGTCATTACTGAAGGAGCTTGGAGAACAACAAGGAGAGGTCAGATTTTCTGTGTACTTGTATTTTTACAAGGTGTGTGTGTGTGTGTGTGTGTGTGTGTGTGTGTGTGTGTGAGAGAGAGAGAGAGAGAGAGAGAGAGAGAGAGAGAGAGAGAGAGAGAGAGAGAGAACCTATTTTCAAGTCCACAGTTGGATGCCTCTAGTTACCTCCCTGTTTTCATGAGAATTTAATTCCTGGGGTAAAAGGTCCTGAGATGGTTAAGAGTTCCCTGTAGAGGGAGATCCAGTCCTTCTCATCTGTACCCAGTTGGGTGCTGAAGCTATTACCTCAGGACTTCCTCATCTGCCTGTCAGGACCTCCCACCACAGCCCAGGCTACAGGCTGATTTCCAAGTGAACATGAACATGGCAGATTTCCCCAGGGGAGGCGATACTGGCTCTGAGGTGTACTGTCAGGCCCAGGACCCCCAAGTTTGTCCTGAGCTTGCACTAGTATCTTACTCCCCTCTCCATGCCTCTAGTACAAAGAGGGATTCTCGAAAGATTTTGTGCATAATAGCTGCAGCTGTATCGTTGGAGGATTCTGCTGGACACCTGTTCCCAGAATGTGGCAGTATCCAGGCAAGGTTGATTCAAGAGGCCAAGTCAGCTCCTTGGTGGGTTGTCCCTGAAGAGGTAGTGCTGACAGTCATGCAGGTCCTGCCACTGCCCACAGGAGTTTGAAGTGCTGGACAGCAATGGAGGTCTCAGCAGGCTTAGGGCAATGAGAGAAATGGGCACAGAGACAGAGTCCTGGATTGGGGACAGTACCGTGTCTTTGAGTCACAAAGCTGACAAGTATAAGGCAATTGGAAGGACAAGCTTCAACATTCTAACCCAGTTCATCCTTATGTCCCACGACAGCCTGAAACTCTCCGAGGCCAAACCACCCAGGCCACACACCCATTGGAACTGCACTCCTGTGCAACACAGTTGCTCTTATCTTTCTGCTGTTGGCTCTCTCTTAAGGCTGAAAGTCAAGGTGTCCATCAGCCGCCGTGGGCGGGGCACAGGTAGATGGGCAGATTGAGCTTACTGCTGGCCCAGGCTTGAATGGGAAGGGGGAGGTGATGAGGTGGGTTCACCAGACTCTCATCCTTGCCAATCCTTGCCAGGACAGGTGCTTCTGCCTGCAGAGGCTGAGACAGCTCTCTCCCAGGGAAACAGGAAGGGAGGGAAAGTCAGGAGAGAGGACAAGGAGTCGAGAGAGGATCTAGAGCCTTGGTGGATGGACATACTCTTCTCTCTGTTCCTTCCTGTGGTCCTGGGCATATTGTCCATGGAAATTGCAGGTGCTCAGGAGGCAGTATGGGAACCAAATGGGCCCTCACAGGGCGGTCAGGGTCTCTGAATGAAACATGCTCCCGAACATCTCCTGCAGAGACCACAAGAAGGAAGGGTGAGAGCAAGGCAGCATTAGACCTTCTGGAGTTAGAGCGGCTGCAACCCAGAGGTCACTATGAACCACAGGCCAGAATGGAGCATCCTGAGTGACACTGTATGTGCCACTGAGCTGGCATAAGATGTGAACTGGTACTGGGCAATGGCAGAAAGTGCTAGTAGCATCTAATCATGAATTGCGTTCTGTGCTATGTGGGCTTTTTTTTTTTTTTTTTTTTTTTTTAACACTTTCCTCTCTGACTGTCAGCTCCATTTTTTCCCCTCACTGGGTAACACCAATGTCAAGACTACATAAGCTGTATTATTTCTGTCCCATCTAGGGTTTTTAAAAAAATTTTTTTTAACATGCTGGAGATTCCAAGGGGGCACAGAAATCAGCCTGTTAGATCTCAGGTGTCCCTCGCTTGTCATCAACACTCTGACACACTCAGAGGACTGTGGAATGGGAAGAGAGATGCTATTTTTAACAGACTCGAATCCAGATTTCTCTAAACTTAGTCATCTGCTTTCCTTTAACTCAGGGCTCTAGAATGGTGATAAATTTCACAGGCCCCAAGCAGGCAGTGACAGCTTGTCTTGCATAGCTTTTGTTTTAAATGCTTAACCAGTTGGAGTAATAATTCATTTATGCCTCTAAACGTCATCATTTCTCCCAGAATGTAGTTTCCACAAAACAGGGGTCTCTGTTCACTGATGCCCACCTGCAACAGTGTCAGACAAGCAGTAGGCATTCCATAAACACCTCATGAATTGATGAAAGATGACTGCCAGTCGTGGGTGGGGGCAGATTAACTAGGTATCTCTTATTTTACCAGTAATATTAACATTCCCAGTGATGCCACGGTCACAGGGTTGGCACACTGGAGAGTTAAGAATAGATAGCAATTCTCTAGGACTTGGTCCAGAAGCTCTCTCATGCCACAGGATGCTGTGTGTGCATGCACTCGTGTGTTCATGTGTGTATGAGTGTGTATGTGTGTGTATGAGTATGTGTATGCATGTGTATGTGTGTGCATATGAGTGTGTGTATGAATGTGTGAGTATGTGTGTGTATGTATGTATGTGTAAATATGTGTGAGTGTGTATGTGCATTATGTATGAGTGTGTGTGTGTGTGTGTGTGTGTGTGTGTGTGTGTGCATGCTAAGCTGAGAAGAATCAAGACCTATTATTAAATGAAGGTGAAACCTTGCCACTGTCAAGGTTACTGTTCTGAATGGGAGGAGACAGCCAGTGAGCGCCTTATTTAGAAGCAGGTCCTCTTCTCTCTCACCCCTCACTCTTTGCACCTCTACTCACCTGCTCTAAGTCCCAATAGCTGGGACCGTCCTCTTCGGAATCATACAAGGAGAACTCAGCATCTCCTGGAGCCTGAAGGGAAGGAAATGGGTGCAGGGTAAGTTTGGGTATCAGAGGTAGGTGGAAGGTGGAAGGAAGGATATTTGAGAGGACCCCATGTTTCCCTCATCCCTTTCTCTGGTCCCTTCTGCCTGCCTCATGACACAGCACAGCTAAATGCAGATGCCCATAGGGCCTGGACTCCCTTGTGGGTGTTATAGGCAGGGAGGCACAGGTTGCCTGACCTTAGAATTCCTTTCCTTTCTCTGGAATTCTGCAAAGATGGGATAATCAGACTCCCCTTTCTAGTTTCCTTTCTGCACTGATTTATTTATTTATTTATTTATTTATTTATTTGTTTTGGTTTTTCGAGACAGGGTTTCCCTGTGGCTTTGGAGGCTGTCCTGGAACTAGCTCTTGTAGACCAGGCTGGTCTCGAACTCATAGAGATCCGCCTGCCTCTGCCTCCCGAGTGCTGGGATTAAAGGCGTGCGCCACCAACGCCCGGCTTTGCACTGTTTTAAGGAGTGTGCACACCTTGTGTATATAATTTATAATCGGTCATAGAGAATATGTCTAATATAAATTATTTATAAATATTAAAACAAGGGTGGGAGAGCTGGCTCAGTGGGTAAAGGCACATGTCACCAAGCCAAAGAACCCAAGTTTGATCCCCAGAACCCACATAACTGGATATGGCAAATGGCAATGGCAAATAACAAGGATTCTCCAAGAGTCCCTGTGGACGAGGCTCATGAGTCAGAATGCTCCGCTAGTCTCCCTGAGCCTGCAAGTAAGGGGAGGCTGGATCTGGCTCCTCAGCTTCTGAAGCTTTAGATCATTATTTGTAATTTCCTCTCACACCACTCACTGAGCTAGTAAGTGAAACGCCTCACCCTCTCCATCAATCTCAGCCTGAAATCTCCAAGCCAGGGTACCCACCACTAGTACAAAACAGTGAAGGGCAATGGTTGATGGTGCCCATTCTACAGATAGGGTAACTGAGATTCAAGAGGGTGAGCTTCTTTCCAATATGCATTGGTCCTTCTGTTTGTGAGCGCTGGAGTCTAGGATTCTTCAGGTGTGGAGACCTTACCCCTTGGAAACTGCGTGCTGGGGCTCCTCTCATATTCGCCTGGGCAAAGAGGACTGCATCATGGATGCTGGGGAACACGTGATTGCGCTGGACGCATCCATCTTCAAAGACACCTCCGTGGCTGATGTCGTTGTACACTTGGGCTGAAAGGAGGGAGGTCACGTGAGGAAAAGGTAACAGCAGTAGTCGATTGGGGCTGGAGGGAGGAGGGTGGGTGAAGATGACAATTGGCCCTGCAATATAAGTTCTGAACAGCAGAGGGCAGTGTGATCTTGAAAATGCTGAGCCCTCCACCCAGTTTAGAAGGAAGCCTTTGGATTGGAGAAATGGTTGCGGTCAAGGACAGGCTAATACAGTACATTCTGGAGATGGTTTTCTGGGAGTGTTCATCGAGGGTGAGAGTAATGAACAGGCTCATGGTGGGGCCCTTGCAGAGTCCTGCAAGGTGGTATCTGGATATATGTGCATCCCCTTTGCATTTTTCTTGGGTCCCTGTGTGCTGCCTGTACTTGGCATATGAGTGTCTTTTGCTCTGAGGCATGGCCTTGGGGCTGCATAAAGCACTGTTTGGAGACAAGTCCCTGGGAAGTTAGGGTCTGCGGGTTTTCTTCCAACTTGGAAAGTATTCCAAGATCAACCAGCTAACCCTCCAATTTACATGGGTGGAGATGGGCCCCAGACAGTAAGGTGACTTGGCTGACTCGAGTCAGGTACACACAAATTAGTGGCAAGCAGATTATAATCCTGTCTTCTCTCAACCGCATGAACCACACCCCCAGGATGCTTTGCAACCTGTCCCCACTTCATCCCTTCTCCAGCCTTAAGTCCCCTAAATGCCCAACCAACCCCCACTTTTCTTACCATGGATGTTCACCAGAAAGATCTGGACTCCAATCTTCCCATAGGTGGAGCTTAGCTAGAGGGCAGTGGAGGGGAGGGGAGGGAACGGAAATGGGGAGAAAAGAAAGGAATGTTCTGAGTGGGTCTTAAAAGTGGTTCATGGAACACTTCAGAGAGGAAAGCAAACAAACAAGCAATCCTGAGGGCCCTGGCAGCCACAGGCATGAGTGGCAGAGAGCACCCCACGTCTCTCTGGAGTGTTGGCCCAAGGCCTCTCTGAAAAGTGGGGCGGAAATGGGGCTTTGCCAGTGTGGCAGACACTTGAAGTTACCATGGCCTTTCTTTCCAGTGCTCAGGACCAAGGCTCAGTTAGGCAAGCCAGTGAAATCAGGGGATCCAGGTCCAGCCTAGAGAAGCCAGCTGAACTCACACTGGGGAAAGGCCTTTGCTGTCCCTGGCTGGTAGTGACATCACTTAGGACACAGTGTGTCGTCCTCTGATCTCTTGGTTTGCCTCTGTCTGAGCCCTTCTGAGGTTTGCTGTCACACTGACATTTCAGGGGCACTGAAAAGTGATCAGATGGGTCCTTCTGTCCATGGCATTCTCAGGCTGCCTGCTTAGCTTAAGTTCGGGACACACCAGTGTTATGTTTTCCTCTTTCCTGGCTTGTCTGGTGAGTGTAGGAAGGGGAAGCAGAACCAAGGGCCAAACTGGCCTCACTCAGGGGAGCCAAGGTGGGTTCTGGGGACTGATGACTTGAAAAAGAACCAGGATGGCCTTGGTGGGTGAACCCCAAGCTCAGGAGCTTGCTCCAACACCTCATTGTCCTGAAGAGTGTATCTGCCCTGCGCACATCTGGGGCAAGGAGTCCCTAGGGTCTGGAACCTCCCTCAGCTATTTCAAATGAGGGAAGCGAGCAGAGGTAGGGGCACACACCCTCCTCCCTGCCCCACGAGGGCTCACCTTGGCTAGGGCTTTGACACCCATCAAGTCCACAAAGCTGACCCCACTCATGTCAAGGATGAGAGTGTGGAAGGTGACAAAGGGTGGGACACTGGCTAAAGTGTCACTAGGCTCCCTGGGGGACTGAGCAGAGGTGGGCAGCTCACACGGGGCAGCAGCTGAGTTGTCTGGGCTGAAGGTGATGTAGGATATGTTGGTGTCACCCGCAGGAGCTTGGTTGTTGTTGGGGTCAGTTGAGGGGGCACTTTCAAAGTCCTGTTGGAGTTCCTGCAGAGAGACTGTCTGTGGGTGGGAAGAGGACAGTCAGGGACTGTGGCATGGAACCCCCAAGCAGAGGCAGGTAACATCTCAGCTTCGTAGTGAGTACAGGCTTCCCCTAAAGCCCCTTCCTGATGGGAGAGGTCCTTCTGTGTATATGTTTGTCTTATTGGTTGATAAATAAAGCACTGTTGGCCAATAGGGAAGCAAGTTAGGCGGGACTAGGAGAGAAGGAGGATTCTGGGAAATATAGGAAAGAGAGGAATCGCTGTGTGATTCCTTTATAAAATATATAGATTAAGCTGGGTGGTGGTGGCACACACCTTTAATTTCAGCACTCGGGAGGCAGAGGCAGGTGGATCTCTATGAGTTCTAGACCAGCCAGGTCTACAAGAGCTAGTTCCAGGTCAGCCTCCAAAGCCACAGAGAAACCTGTCTCAAAAAACCAAATATATATATATATATATATATATATATATATATATATATATATATATATGGTTGTGGTTGGTACTTAAGACAGAGCTAGCAAATAAGAAATACTAATCATTGGCTAGCAGCATTGTAACTAATTAAGACTCTGTTTTTGGGGGGCCCTTACGTGGCAGCGGAACTCAGGTGGCTGGAGGAAAGGGTTATCGTTACGCCTTCCTATGGGAGGCCAGCAAGCTTCTCCTTCCCAATCCAAGTGGGAAGAACCTTCTAGAGAAGCCTGAAGCCTTGGCCACTCTGCTTGAGAAGAAGCCCTTCTAGAGACAGCAGGACTCCATATGTGCTCACCCATGCCCACTCTCGCATCTTCACACAGCCTGGGCACCTAGGAAACTCCCACTGGAGATAGGTGCAGTGGTTACCCTGGCAGCTGGCAGCCTTCCCCCAGAAGATGCCCAGCAGTGCTCTCAGAGACTTCCTGCCTGCCTCTCAATGGGCTGCAGGCTGGGAGCCAGGATGAAGATCAGAAAGGGCATGGAGTTGGTCCTGGCCTCAGCTCACCTTGGTTTTCATGAAGAGGGACTTCCTCTGCTGTGTGGGCATCGCCATCCTTTTCTCCTGCTTCCGGAGATATTTCTGCTTGGCGAGTAATATTTTCTGGGGGTCCATACCTGTCTGTGGGGAGAGGACCAACAGCAATCTTGACCTCTACTTTTGTGGGATGACCTGCTCTTGGCCCCTAGCCTTTTTCTGCTTCCATCTTCTGGTCACTGTCTCTTCAGCCTACTGCTCAGCAAGGATGGAGTCTTACCTTGGCAATGACTTTTTGCCTGAAGATCTCTGAGTTGGCAAAGTAGAGAGGGGAGCAGTAAGTGACAATCTTAACCCCCTCAATTTCCTGGACCTGTGACAGGGAGACTGAGCTCAGGTCGCAGATAGGTCTTGGGGAGGGGACAGAGTAAAGCAGAGAGGTCCTAAGCTTGGATCACGTACCCTGTTGTAGGTCTTGGGGTTCACGTAGATGTCCGTGTCCATGACCTGGGCCAGTGTGGAGCCGTTTCGACTAGAGGAAGAAGGGGGAGGTTGGAGAGTAAGGATGCTAGCAGCTTGGAGTGATGTTGGGGTGGGGGCAAGGAAAATCAGCCAGGACTCCTGTCCTTATGCAGGCTTGTTTGTTAGTCTTTCTGTCCTGGGGACCTGTGCCAGGTGGTCCGTGACTATTTTAAACTAGGCATATGTTGATGTAGCCACCAGACTGGGGCCCAGGAGAGAGAAGGGAGGAGGGTACATAGGTGACAAAGCCAGAACTTCCTGGTTTCTCCTATGCTCAGCACTGTCCTTGCCCACACCCTGACCTCCTTCCTCTGTGGCATCCTCAGTTTGCACTAATGGCTTCTTTTGGAGGAAGATCAGACTCCACCCTCTGACCTAGTGTTCTCTGGGGGAGGGTCTCACTTGAACTGAGGCTCTCACAGTGTTTGTAGAAGGTTCCGTGGGAGGGTCTACTTACCCTTCCTTTTGTGCTCACCCTCATCCCTAGCCATCTGAAGCCATGGTTTGCTCTGGGGTTTTAGGATACAGAAGTCAGATAGCTTAATCTATGCCCACTGTCCTGGCTGGTTATATACTTCTGAAGTCTGGCAGCGCATCCCTGTGCTGGGCCCAGAAGACAGTGTGCTATGCTAGGTCTTTGCATGAGAATCCCCTTGTAGACTGGTCAAGAAACCCCATACTGAGCCAGGGAGGGATGAAGTTGTCACTTACAACTGGGTCTGGAAGACCACAACCAGGATGGAGAAGGCGACACCCACTGCTACACCGTAGGGCAGACTCAGGAAAAATGAGGAGAGGAAGCTGACCACCCAGACACACTGTGAAGAGAGAGATGTCAAAAGCAGTCTGAGGAGAAAAACTGCCCCTTTCAGGAAGTCTTCTGGGATTAGCTATGGCTTTAGTCAGCCTGTCCAACTCAGATCTCTCCTTCCATTCTTGCTTCACTTTTTACAATGAGTAATGTGCTGATAGTTTGGTTTGCTTGCTCGTTCGTTTCTCTTACATTGAGTGCAGCTCTTGTAGCTCTTGTTTTTTTTTTTTTTTTTTTTTTTTTCCAGAGCTGGGGATTGAATGCAGGGCCTCACAAACTAGTCAAGTACTCTACCATTGAGCTGCAAGCCACCCCAGTCCTCTGCCTAGTTTTAAAAATAGAATTCTAGCCTTCTATTTTAATAGATGATAGAAGTGTGCACTGAGAGATGGCATGAGCTGAGGAAGAAGAGCATGCCCTTGGGTCAGATGCACCCAGATGCAAAGCTGGGTTCTGGATTGTACAGCTGTGTGAGCCAGTTTCCTAGTTCACAGAAGGGAAAATGAAGTCCACTCTGCAAGAAGACTGAAAGGTCAGAGAGTCATCAGTCCTAGTCTTGCAGTGTGCTCCCATGTAAGTGTGAGCCCTCTCCCTGTCTAACAGTGAGGTGTGAATGTGAGCCCTCTTCCTGTCTGACAGTGAGGTGTGAACATGAGCCTCTTCCTGTCTGACAGTGAAGTGTGAGTGTGAGCCTCTTCCTGTCTAACAGTGAGGTGTGAATGTGAGCCCTCTTCCTGTCTGACAGTGAGGTGTGAATGTGAGCCCTCTCCCTGTCTAACAGTGAGGTGTGAATGTTAGCCCTCTTCCTGTCTGACAGTGAGGTGTGAGTGTGACCCTCTTCCTGTCTGACAGTGAGGTGTAAATGTGAGCCTCTTCCTGTCTGACAGTGAGGTGTGAATGTGAGCCTCTTCCTGTCTAATGGTGAGGTGTAAAAATGAGCCTCTCCCTGTCTAACAGTGAGGTGTGAGCATGAGCCTCTTCCTGTCTGACAGTGAGGTGTGAATGTGAGCCTCTTCCTGTCTAATGGTGAGGTGTGAAAATGAGCCTCTCCCTGTCTAACAGTGAGATGTGAGCATGAGCCTCTTCCTGTCTAACAGTGAGGTGTGAATGTGAGCCTCTTCCTGTCTGACAGTGAGGTGTGAACGTGAGCCTCTTCCTGTCTGACAGTGAGGTGTGAACATGAGCCTCTTCCTGTCTGACAGTGAGGTGTGAACGTGAGTCTCTTCCTGTCTAACAGTGAGGTGTGAAAATGAGCCTCTCCCTGTCTAACAGTGAGGTGTGAGCATGAGCCTCTTCCTGTCTAACAGTGAGGTGTGAGTGTGACCCTCTTCCTGTCTAACAGTGAGGTCTGAACGTGGGCCCTTTTCCTGTCTAACAGTGAGGTGTGAACATGAGCCCTCTTCTGTCTAACGGTGAGGTGTGAATGTGAGCCTTTTCCTGTCTGACAGTGAGGTGTGAACGTGAGCCTCTTCCTGTCTGACAGTGAGGTAGTGTGCGCATTGATGGGAATTCAGCTCCTGAATAGAAAATGTGTGCAGGGGTTATGTGCATTGCCCTCCAAGGGAGACCTTAGGAGCCTCTAAATGGCTCTGAAGGAATCGGCCTTTGCTGGGATTTTGTAGACGCGTGCAGTGAAGATTAAGTCACATGGCACCATATGACTACAAGGACTATGGGCATAACCAGGAGATGGGTGCCATGTGGTAAAAGCAGATGCATGGGCTGGGAATTAGAACATTTCGTTTCTTCCCTTCGCCATCACTCACTGGAAGTCCTTGGAGGGACCACACATTTCCTGACTTTAAAGATTTCCTTCCCTACAGGGTGTTGGCAAGCCTCTGCCTATGAGAGGCAGAACAACCCAGAAGTCTGGAGCCTAGCAGGGAGTTTCCACCCAGACCCTGGCACTTGCTTTCTCCATTGCCTCTGTTGATTTATTTACTTAACCTTGATTTTGTCATCCTCGATAGTGTTTAGTAAGCCTCATCTCTGGCTTATGGTGGGTGGGCTCAAGTGGAAACAAGGGAGAGTTGTCAATACACTGGAGCCATTATCAGCACTGCCTGTGACGGCACAGCTGAAGTATGAAGTCACAGTGGCAGGATGCTTATGTCGTATGGGGCTTTCCCATTGTGAGACATCTAATCTTTAGGGCCAGTATATGCTGCAGAACACAGTGCCATCCCACAAACAGATGAAGAAGAAGTCTAGAAGCTTGCTCAGGATGCTGGCCTTCTGGTTTTATGTGCTAAGCTTTTTTACTGACCTTTTTCCTTTGATTAGGGAAGGTGTGGGTAGTAAATTATAAAAATAATAGCAGCTGGGCTCACACCTTTAATCCCAGCACTCGGGAGGCAGAGGCAGGCAGATCTCTGTGAGTTCAAAGCCAGCCTGGACTACAGAGTGAGTTCCAGGACAGGCTCCAAAGCAATACAGAGAAACCCTGTCTCAAAAATAAATAAATAAATAAATAAATAATAGCTACTATGTTTTGCTGATCACAAATGCAACTCGGGTTGCATGAGGTTTGCTAATCCCATCCTCTTCATAAGCCATCCCAAAGTTGGATATGCCCGCTTCACAGGTTGAAGCCAAAGCTCTAGAGGTAAAGGAATTTGCTATTGGCTACAGAGCCAGGGAGTGGTTGAGTTAGGTTTGAACACAAAATGGCTTTCTCCAAAGCCTGGCTTCTCAGCCTTTGGAGATTAGGGAACAGCAGACAAGAGGGTCTTGCATTAAGCCAGAGCTTTGGGGGTTAGAGGAGGCCGGGAGCATCTCCCACACTTACACAGTCTAGCTTGCTCTTCCTCCATAGGTAGTAGGGGTCGCTGAGTTGCTTGAGGGAATTCTTGAGGTTGACAGCTATCAGGGCTCCTAGCACAGCCTGGAGAAGAACATTGCTTTGTGTCATTTGAAGTATCCCCTTCATTTTGTCCTTCCTACACACACCTGACCCTGGATGCCCAAGCAGGACAAAGCAAGAGTTCCAGGATTCTGTCCTTAGACTCCCCCTCAGTCTTGGAGTTGGAAAGGGTAGCCTCTTGAGCCGTACAGTTCATTGTGGGCCTACTTTTACATATACCCTCTCCCTGCATCCCTGAATGGCTCACACCTTACATCCTTGAAAGAGGCTGTGTGGCTGTCCTGTACTCTCAGATACCTTGCCCTTTATCCTCCTCCAGCCTCGGGATCAAGCTCCCAGAAAGCCAGAGGTTGAAACCAATCCTACACAGTGAGCTGCCTCACCAGACAAGTTTGGCTTTCAGCCTCAGTCTCCCTCACCTGTACAACAGAGAAAGAAAGTCTCTGTTGTTTACTTCCTATGGCAACTGACACCAAGTGTGACAGTGGCACTTCGCAATCCATCAAGTGCTACTACTCCCACTCGCAGGGATTGTTCTTGCTGGAGGCTGACATTGTTCCCTGCTTGGTTGGGCGCTTACCTTGGGGAGAGGGTACAGATAGGATCCCAGGACCAGCATGGTAATCATTACCACCAGAGACACACACAAGCTTGCCACCTAGTTGGAGAAAGAGCTGTGTGAGTGGGTACGGATGGCTCCTGACTCGACTGTTCCCCAGGGAATGAAAACTAGCTGGGCAAGGATGGCATGCCTGTGGCCATCCTTGGAACAATTGCTCCATTTCCACTCCTATCCAGGTCCTCTGAGACAAGGCTCACCTGGGACTTTCCTCCAGCCCCATCCACAGCTAGTGTGACAGAGAGAGCACAGCAAATGACATGGATCTTGAAAAAGGAGCCGAAGAAGTTGCTACAGCCCAGGGCAATCATCTCCTGTGGAGAGAGGGCAGGGTTGGAGGGGAGTAGCAGTCAGATGTGAACAGCCATTTGTGTGTGTAGAGGGTCTTAGGCCTGGTTTGGAAGTGACTGTGATGCTGTATGACCACAAACTATCACTCAAAGGTTAGCCTCAGGCTGGGGAGATGGTTCAGCAGACAAACACTTGTGGCATGGGCATGAGGACCTGGGTTTAGGTCCCCAGCACCCGTGTTAAAAAAAAAAGTGAACAGGTGATGGGGGATGTCCTGTGTATATTGGTTGATAAATAAAGTACTGTTGGCCAATAGGAAAGCAAGTTAGGTGGGACTAGGAGTCAAGGAGGATTCTGGGAAATGTAGTAAAGAGATCCAGGCAGGAAGTGACATAGCAGGCAGACTCAGGATATAAGCAGGGACAAGAAGGAAATCTTCCTCTTGCTCTTCCTCTTCCTCCTGCTCTCTGCTCTGGAGCCACCATGTGATCCCAGCAAGGCAGGATGTATTCCGCTGGTGTCCTCCATCAGATAAGTCTTATGATTATGGTTGATAATTAAGACTGAGCTAGCAGATAAGAAATCCTAGTCATTGGCCAACAGCATTGCAAATAATATAAGACTCTGTATGTTATTTTGGGCGGCCACATGGCAGCAGGGCTTGGGTGGTTGGCAGAAAGTTTAATTGTTACAAACAGGGATCACAGTGCTAAGGAGGCAGAGGCAGGAGGATTCCCAGAGCTTACTATTTTAGCAATATAGCCAGTCACTGAGCAACTCAGAAAAAAAAAAGTTTGAGAAGTCATGGATGAAGACATCTGGCCTCCATATGTAACACACACATGCATATATATGAACTTGCATACACATGTGCACACATGAACATGTAAACTATTCTCTAAGACTCTCCACAGAAAAAAAGAAAAAGCTAAAACCAGAGTTCAGTCTCTTAGGTCTAGTCCCCCAACCCTCACTGTTTCACCTCAACAGAGTCCCAAGGCATCTATCTCTCCCCTTTGTGAGGTGCTGGGGCATAACCCAGAGCCTCTTGTATGCTAGGCAAGGACTCTACCATGGAGTCACATCACCAACCCCCTAAGCTATTATTGGTAGGCTTCTGTGGGCCCATTCCCCTGAGCCTGCCAGGGACAGCTGGAGATACCTGGTTAGAATCCACGTCATAGCCATGCTTGTTGGCAAGGGTCCGGCCCATAGCCAGATTGATGACATAGCCCACAATTGCCAGGGAGAAGGCTGTGCCCACCATGTCCTTCCACTGTGAAACCACCGGCACCACTGGAGTGGGAAACCTGCCGAGGAGCCAAAAAGAGGCAGTGCTAGGGGTAATGAGAAGGAGGGGAACTGAGCCCCTATCGTATGCCAGGGTCTTATTTGCATGGCTTGTCCCATGTGATCTCATTCAGTATAGTCAGAAGGCAGGTCCTATCACTCTTGGTTTTCAAAACAGAAAGGCAGGGCTTAAGAGAATTAACTTGTTCAGGTCAACAAGCCAGTAAATAGGAAGGTTTCCTTTGTTTACGCCCAGAGTCTGACTCTTTGTACACTAGTTTCTAGACCCCCACAGACCTCTAGTGCTATGAGGTCTTGCCTCCCTCTCCCCTGTTAGGGCAAGTCTTGCCCCAGTTGTCCTGAATCCAGCATGGTACCTGACATAGAATAGATGCTTAAAGAATTTGGTTGACCATAGTGGCTCCCTTTCTGCACAGGTTAAAAAAAAAAAAAAAAAAAAAAAGAATATGTACTAGAGCAAAGCTGAAAGCCAGCGATCTGAGAGAGGTTTGACTGCATTCAGTACATGAAACTCATGGGAACTGGGAGGGTAGCAATTGAGACTCACTTTCTATGAAGTGGCCAGCACGGCTGGTTTTGTCTCTTTTCTGTGTCAGTTTTCAATTAATTTCAGCTAGAGCCTCTCAACTCCACCAGAGCCCTAGGTAGAAAATAGTCTGGGACTGGCCTCTGAGTGATCTGGACTCACCCATGTTGGATCTCTCCCACGATCTGCATGTGATATTTTATGGGCATCTTGCAGCTCCCAGAGATAGCTGTTGCCACTACCACCTGCAAAACCCAAAGTGGAGAACAGATATTGGCTCTTAGTTGGGGCTAGGTCAGGGGTCTTTCCTAAATACTTTCTCTGGGATTCCCAGATCCCACTGTCTTGCCTTCGTAGGGCAGTGTGTGTATGAGGCAGCCTGAGTAGTCACACGGTGGGCCGCACACCATAGTCACTTGTGACTTCCTGTCCCGCTGGCTGCCAGTGGAGTGGATAGAGGGATGGACAGGGCCTCCTCTACTCCCAGCTGCCCTCTCCTGACCCTCAGAACCCCATCTCCAGGCAGGCAGGATCCTCCTCACCACTATCATCTCCGTGGGAATGGGGAAGTGGATCTTGTGCATGTACCGGGCGTTCAGTTCCTTCACCAACACCAGGAAGACACCGCTGACCAGGGCGAAGATGAGCGAGGCGACATTGGTGTGGGGGAGGTTTTTGCAAATGTCAATGAAGGTCTAAGGGAGAGAGCATCACAGGCTCCCATCCTTTCTTCCCATACTACCCTGCCCTTGGGTGCCTGGCCCAGGGGAGACATACCGCTGGAGACACACAAAGGCAGACCACAGCCCTGATTGTGAATACCATCCCATCTCCAACTACCCTCTCCCAAAGGGCACGTCAGGAGCGAATGCTAAGGCAAAGTACTTTCTCATTGTAGTCATGGGTGTGTGTCTGTGTGAGAGTATGCCACATGTGTGCAGGTGCCTGTGGAGGCGAGATACAGCGCCAGTTCCACTAGAGCTAGAGTTACAGGGGCTTGGATCCACCTGATGTGGGAGCTGAGGGCTTTAAGATGACATATTTTCGTTTTCTCATCAAGAGTTTTAACTAAAAAAAAGAAGGGCTTCCCAGGTAAAGCAGCTGAGGCACTGGAATGGGGTCTTGTGTTCTGCAGGGATTGACTAGAGAGCCCAGTGAGCACATGAGGATCTGTGTTCGACCCCTTTCCCACAAGCAGGACCCAATGGGATCCTCTCTGCCCATTGGCCCAGCCAGCTATCAGAATGAATAGTTCACTCTGCTCCCATCGTGCTCCTCCCCAAAGGGTGTTTCCGGACTCACAAAAACGATGGAGCCTGGGCCGGTGTAGGAGGGGATGGTCAGACCAAAGATGTACTTGAGCACAGAGATCAGGATCTGCAGGCCAGCAGCTGTCATGAAGCCCCGGATGAAGGATTCAGAGAGGTATATGGCAACAAAGCCAAACTGCATGAGGCCCAAGCCCATCTGGAAGGAAGGAAGCCGAGAGTCTGCAGTGGGTCATCTGCTCCAAATGCTGGACACAAATCCCGGCTGAAAGCCTCTCGAAGCTCAGAAACAGCAGGGAGAGACTCAGGGAAGAGTCCTCTGCAACCTGTTCCCTGCCATCCACTGTGACCTGGGTGTCTGCCACCAAGCCTTAGCTCCCTCTGTACCTAGCCTCTCTGTCACTTCACTCTGCTGGCTTCAGTTCCTTTATCTTAAAATAAAGCCCCCCCCCCCGCCGCCCCCGTACCACCTGTTGCCCAACTGAAAACCCGAGAGTCACACCGCCTTCATCCCACACACAGTTAGCCACTAAGAGCTGGTAGTGCTCTTGGCAAAATGTTTCTACCTCCCACTCCCATCATCTCCTTCTCCACAGCCACTACTCTGTCTCTCCCGCCTGGGCTTCTGCACAATCCCTGCCTTAGTTCCACCGCCAACCATCTTTCTGAGCTAACAGAACCCAAGCTGCTGCCAAGGGGACAGACTGAAGACTTTATTCTGGTTTCCTCTGACCCTCTGCCCTTGAGTCACATTAAAGTCCTTGCTGTCCCCTTCCTACTCAGGCTTCACTTAGGTCTTGGTGCTTTTGGGGTCTCTTCCCTCTGCCTGCGCAGTCTGCACGTTTGTTCAATCACTAGTGAACTTCTACTCGTCCTTGCCTTCTCAGGTCAAATGTCCCCTCCTCTCTGACGACTTTCCTGGGTTCCCATAGCCACTTGTTCATGGTTCTACTGAGCCTCTTATCTCACCACAGCACACAAATTTATCTGTTGACAAGGCCACTTCCTCTGTCCGGCTTGGAGCCACTTTTGAACTGGGCCTTTTTTTTTTTTTTTTCCTTTAACTTATCTTTGTATCCTCAGGGCCTAGCTCAATTCCTGGCAGAGCAAAGCAACCAGAAAACATTAGGTGAGTGATGACTAAATGACAGGTACTCTCTGAAGTGGCTGATGTCCTTGCATTCTGCCACACTGAGCCTCTTTCATCCTGTGCACCCCTGGTTAGATGGTCTGCTATGTGATGTCTCGGAGCTGGGGAGGAAGCTGGAGGGGCAGGAGGAATGCTTGAAGAGATCAGGGTTTCTCTTAAGGGCATCTGAAAGCCTCTGGGCAGACTTTATGCTCAAGACAATTCCATCAGTGGCACTGCTACACACAGGCAGGTGGAGACTCTAAACTATTTTTAAGGTCCTTTTAGTCTCTAGGATGGGGAGGATAGCTTTAACACCACACTGGGGGGTTTGAGGCAGAGATAAAGTGGCCTGCCACCTTTTGAGGTGGGGTCACTGGTCCGGCTGGGAGCTGGGCTCCTCACCTGAATGACAGCAGTTAGGCAGGCAAGTGTGGCTGATACATGCAGCCTTTCCGCCTCCATGGCTGCTGTGTCCACGTAGCTCTCATTGGTGACATTATTGAAGAGTTGGAATTTTGACTCCGGGGCCAGCTGCAGACAGATGTTACCCACCAGGATGCTGATAACGGCAAAGGTACCTGTAGTGCCCCACCCAGCCAGCAAAAGTCAGAAGTTTGCAGCATACCGATGGAAATGACCAAGGGGGTCTAGCCCTGGAATATGCACCAGCCCCAGAGGAATGGCTCCCTAGGCTGTTCTCTGCCAGCACATCACCTGTAAGCTGCCAAGGACACTTCCCTAGATCAGATACATCCTTGTTAACATCATCTCTTGGGACACCAACTCAGAAATGTAAGCAGAGCCTGGACCAGAAACTAGTCCTGTGTCCAGGTTCTTTTCTTCCATCTCCTCTGTCTCCCTTGGAGCCACTTGTGAACTGGACCTCTTCTTCTTCTTCTTCTTCTTCTTTTTTTTAAAAATCTTTGTATCCTCAGGGTCTAACTCAATTCTTAGACAGGTCCAAATATCCCTGCAGCGGCCTGCTGAGAGCAGCCATGCCTCAATCTGTTTGGTCTGCATGGCATATGGTATAGCTTGTGCTGTCACACTTAGCTCTCCTTCCTGGGAGGAAGACGCAATAGGCCGTACTGACTGAGCTCACATGGGTGTAGTCATTTTTCCAAGGTCATCAAGGACCCAGGACTGATGCATCGACCATCCTTTCAGGTTGGATTAACATCAATTCCAGGAGAATAAAGGTGGAGATGTAACTTCCTTCACCATGCCCTGTCCAAGTCATCATGCTCAGTGGGGGTGGGTGGGGGGAGGAAGGAGAGTTGGGGAGGGGGTGGAGATGGGAAGTGACCTTACCTGGCACCATCTGGTGTATACCCCCTAGGAAGAAGTAGGTCAGGAGGGGGAAAAAGGAGGAGTAGAGACCATTGACTGCGGGAAGGTTAGCCAGCAATGCAAATGCCATACCTGCAAGAGACAAAAGAGAGGGAGGCTTAGCTTGGGACAGCATCTGGCTCACAGAGGTCATAGAATGGTAGGGTAGAGATGGGAAAAGGACAGGAGGTCAGCTAGGCCTGGCTGGGGGTTCTCTCACCTTGTGGCACCTGTATACAGCCCCCACTGAGTCCACCCAGCATGTCGGGGATGATGTAGTCTTTGATCTTGTACTTGGGAAGCCAGGAGAGCACAGGCAACAGCCCAAACACAATGGCTTTGAACTTGGTGGAGGAGCACCTGTAGGAGAAGAGGGCAGGCTGCAGGGAAATGTTAGCACCCACATCATTTAGTTCACTCATCCTCAGTGCACTCTGCAATGCACATCCTGTGCTGCAGGCTATTGCGGAGGGAAAGCCGGGCTTTAAACTGGAGAGCGCATCCTTGCTGCTTCTCCGCTTGGGAATCTATGAGGCTGGGCTTCCAGCTGTTGATTTTATGGTAGCTCAGTCTTCCTGAGGTGTCAAGTCCCTTTCTTTTTGAACCTTTCTAAAAGGGCAACCTCTGTTGTTCCTGTGAGGTGCACCCTGCCAACTTTCAGTCCTTTACATATGGTGAGTCTAGCCTGGGTGTTCACCCCAGCAAAGCATCAGAGTGAAAGAAGGATGTGAGAGCCGTTTCTTGGCCAACAGGGTAAGGAGTATTGATCGATACTGTTTGTGGAGCACCCTGAGATCCTTTCATGGAAACTCATGAGTAGCAGGAACAAGGGCTTACAAATATGAGAGTGACAGCCAGTGGATTGATGACTTGGGGCGGGGGTTGCTTTTCTTCTCCCAAGTGGGGGAAGTCAAATGCTCTGGGTTCCTCTGGTGACTCACTGGCCTCGTCTGATTAGGCTTCCTTTTCTGCCCCGCACCAATCTTTACTCTTTGCTGTTGCTCAACAATAGTTTCCCTGACACTGGGGCCCCTGGATGTCACCCAAGACTGAAACCAACACAGACAATGCTTTGTATCCTGGAAAGTCTAGGCATTTTTTTTTTTTGTCCCGATTAAATACTCTGCAGAACAGAAAGACGGCATCTCCACCAGCCTGCCAGTCCAGCCACTTCTGGGGCCTGTGGTGCTTCTTGAGCCCAGGACATGGCGAATGGCTTCATGCATACCTAAAAGCCTTGTGTTAGGAGGCAACAGCCCTCCGGGAGCTCTGACAGGTTTGCTTATGGCAGAGAAAACTGGACTTGCCGGTAGACAGCTGGCCGGGGAAGGAATACAGCTCACATGCCCAGCCTTCTTGCACCTCTGCCATATGTCAGGCAAAGCAACCTGAAGTCTGGAAGAAGTGCTGGAAAGAGATGCCAGACAACTTATACAATAGCCTCAGAGGCCAGGATGGAATTGGAGGGAAGGATTAGCTCTCCAGACATTCATTCATTCATCACCCAGTATTCACTGGAGCACGGCCTGTGTTCAAGGCTCTGGTGCCAGTGTCATGGGAACTGTTAGTTTTCTGCTTCTCTTTATAGTTCTAACCACCCCTAACCTTCAGGAAAACATCAGATCTTCCATCCCTCCAGCACACAAACAACCTAAATGTAAACTCCTGGAACATTTAGACTGGCTGAGCCCACCTGTCAGAGGGGCTCTGCTGCAGGGACAGGGCTCAGACACTGGGCACACTCTGGAGTGTCATGCCGCTGAGCGGAGATGAGCCTCCCAGGAGGAGCAGGGTTGGTCTAGGACTTTGGTAAAGACTCCAGTGGGTGATTCCCCAGCCTCAACCAGTTCCACCTGCAGCTCCACTTTAGCTACTGCCAGTGACCTCAATCCAGGTAACTGAATCAGCTGTTTCCCCAGGGGAGCAAGAGAGGGTGAGGTCTGCTGGAAGTCTGGGGAGGGGGAGGGTGAAGCCCATGGCCTCAGGCTTCTGAGGTATAGGTGTGGGCCACTGTGTATATCCCCTTCCTTCCAGGCAAGGTTGCACAGTCCACCATCACAGTCCAGGGACCCCGAGAGTGGGAAGAATCCTAAGGCTGGTGAGGCCTCTCAGTACAGCCTAGGAATTTAGGGCTTCTTCTAGGAATTCTTTGAATGGGATGGAAGAAGAACTATCCATGAGGGGATGAGGCATGAGGAGATGATGACTTGGTGCCTTTTGATATGCAGGGAATGGGGTCTGGAGGAGGGGCTCAGGTGCCCTCCACCACTCCATGTTGTGGCACAACCATCTAAGGGTCCTCTGAAGCCCCGAGAGAAGATAAGAGGACTGAGACATCACGAGACCCTTTGTAGGGGACAGAAACACCCTACAACCCTCAGAAATGGCTAGTGGTTCTTGTCCCTCCTCTCCATCCTTCCTAAGGGTCTCAGGGTATATGAGATTGCAGGCTCTTATATTCAGGGTTCAGAATCTCCCCTCCCCCAGGGCTTCCCTAAGCCCTTGGATACTGGTCTAGGAGCCCTGACTGACTGGAACACGATGGATTTTGGTGAGGAACAGAGGAGAGAGGAGTCTGGGCTCTGGGCCACATTACCTGAAGGTGTTGCGAAGTTTCTCTCCCACCGGGTAGGTGCGGTCCTTTTTCTCAAACTCATCATCGAAGAGGGAGAGGGAATACGCAGCTCTGTCTACCACGTAGCGGGGCCTGGGCTGGTTCATGTCTGGGGCATTGACAGGCTTTAGGAGAAGCAGAGTATGGAAAGGTGAGGGGCATCCCTTCTCAGTGCCAGAAAGGCCCTTCTCTCTCTGGTCCTCTCTGCAACAGAGATTTATCCCAGTCTTCCCGCCCCCATCCAGCAAGGTGCCTCCCTTTCTCAGTCAAGTCTTTCCACCAGACTCACGTCTTTTGGTGGCCTTCCTTCTCAGGCACTGATGATACACACACTCGCCCTGGCTGTTTTGCTTGGCACCCAGCACGTGGCTGGCACTCCACACCCGTGACATCACTGTCACTCCTGCTGAACGCCGGGCAAAGAGGAGGTGGGAGTACAAGGACAAAAGTCACAGCTGGTTTCCACACATGAATCCTACTCCCCTTAGGCTGGGATGGCTCCATAGACTACTTCCTGCCGCAGGCCTCTGTTTCCCTGGCAGAAGGGCTCATATCCTTCAGCCAGTTAACTTGGAACAACTGGGTAAACAGCCTGCCTAGAGGCAGGGGGATAGCCAACGTGACCTCAGGAGGACCTTTGTTGGATAAGACTCCTGCCTACGACTTCACCAACAGGTTTCCCCAGGAAGGACAATGCTGTGCTTGGGGAAGTCTGGATGGTCGGCTTCGGCTCTCTCCTACAGCTTCCTGGGCCTAGCCTTTCCTCCACCCTTGTGTACTGGTGTCTCTCTCCTCCTCATGCTTTGCGTAACTTCCAGGAGCTAAGCTGGGCAGAGCTTGGTGCCATTGCCCTTGGGGCCCAGAGGAGTTCCCTGTGAGAATGTTTACTCCATCCTCCTCTAACCCTGACCCCCTTCCCCTGTCCCTCAGGCCCAGCTGGCAAAAGCTATGTAGAGGCCCTCAGGGGAGGAGATAGGGTGGTTTGAGGAAAGACTTGCATTTGCGAGGTCCTGGGGAATCTGGGGTGGCTGTAACTCCAAAGGTTTGAAGGGCTGAAGATGAGCAAGCACAGAGGGACCCACCCGACCAGACTCCCTGGGTCTGCCTCTAAAACTTGGGCTGCTTATGCCTTTTTGGAAGAGAACACTGGAAAGAGATGAGGATCCAGGGATCCGAGGCTGGTTCTGGCTTTGTTGGAGAGAAGGAAAGAGGGATATTGACTCTTTGAACTGCCAACCCATCATTAACAATGTGGGTCAGGTGGCTTCCTACACAAGGGTGTAAGCCTGATGGTCAAGGAGGAATTAAGTAAAATGAAAAGGACAGAAACCTGAGGGTCTTGGTTAAGGAAGTTGAGCTTGAGATGATTAGTGTATCCATTCCTTTGGTCTGGGTGCTGAGACAGCCCTCTGGAATGGAAGCTAAGGTTTGCACTATGAAATCCCACGATGACACCCACCAGAGGGCAAAAATGGGTGGATGAATCTACCCGCAAAACCCCTGCCCAGCTACTTGCCTGATATTTAGTACCTAACAAACGCTTGTTGAGTGAATCAACCAATGGGGTTTTGGAGGAGACATGGGCAGAAGTGAGTAAGGGCCATGGTATGAGAGACTTGTAGTGGGAGAAACTCAAGAAAGTAGCCCAAGCTTTAGAGGCAGAAGGATCTGGGTTCAAAGATGCAGTTTCTTCATCCATAAGTGGGGATAATAACAGTCCCAAGCAATTGCTGTGAGGATTAAGTGAGCTTGTGTGTGACAGCCGGTTTCCTGGGTTCCCAGTGAATGCTAACGACACTGGTTATTATTATTAAGATGGGAGGGTGCTTTCCTGCTTATGAGAGATGATTCTCTAGCAACCAGTCTTCACGCTCCATGGAGCAGATGGCTTCATTCTTCCTCCCACCCTCCCTGGAGTCTGCCAGGGTCTGTCTACCTTTCTGGCTGCTTTGCTTGGCAGGCTCTTTGGGAGCAGTGAGTATGACTCCCCAGGGGAACCCATAGGGTTGCCTGCAGTTTGGGGAGTGTGTCCCAGGCTACTGAGCTGACCAAAAGAACTTGCCAAATATTGCAAGGTGAGCTGACTGATGAAAGCTGAGCCACTTAGACAAGGAATGAGAGGGAAGGAATCTTGCTTCTGTGCCAGCCAGTAGGGTGGGGGTGGGGGTGGGCTGAAGGATCTCGCCAGGCTATTTTTAAAGGCTGTCTGTTCTGCTAGTACATTTGTGGGGTGGGATTTCCCATGCTATTATTCCCGATCCCCCATCAGCTCTTCCATTTCCTCGGTGGTACTTTCTCCCTGCCACCGAGTCACTCCTTTCCTGCCACTTGTCCCTATCCCCCAGCCAATCCTTCTTTCCAGCACACCCCCCCACCCCCCCGTTTGTGGCCTTCACCCTGCCCTCACCCGCCAGGTCTGACTTCAGTCAAACACCCTTCTTAACTGAAGTTTTGGCCACCAACTCTACTCTTCCACTTGGCACATATGTCCCGCTGGGAAAACCCAATCGTCATTTCCAGGAGGACCAAGCCCAGTATCCTTTTTTTAGGCCTTGTGTTAGCCGATCCAGTTGACTGGTCCCACTGCCTTATGCAGGCAGGTTGTTCACCCCAAACAGGCTTGGGTCTCTCTCCACAGTCCCTCCTCACCCTAGGTGCTCTGACTCATTGCTGCCTTTCTAGACCTGCCTATCCTCAAGAACTGCTTGAATTCCTTCCCCCACCCCCATCCGGAAGTCTTTCCCACCACCCTGGCCTAGAGCAACTGTTCTGTCCCCTCAGCTCTCTTTCAGGGCTAGTCTGGCCTAGGTACTGTGGTGGGCTTCAGCCATTCCTGGCTGCCTGTCCAGGAAAGGGAGGGAGGGAAGGTGTAGGGGTGAAACCTTTAGCGAGTAATGGGTGTGTGACTCAGCATGGTCTCTGCCTCTCTGGGCAAGTCTTCCCTGTAGCCTGAACTCTGGGAGTCCCCAGTGACACAGGGTAACAGAAGGAAAAAGTCCCTTTGCTTTTGGTAACCCCAATCTGCCCCTTTCCTGTACTCTTCCTCTTCTATTCCAGGACTGGGGTGTTGCAGGGGACCAGGGCTTTTCACAAACCTGTTTTATAAAAAGGAGAAGCCAGCGGTTGGCTTTGAAGTCAGGAAGGTTTTGTCTAGAAGGGGATTTGAGGACTGTGCTGGCCCAATTCTCTTATTTCGTGTCTGAGGAAACTGAGTCATGGAGAACAACAGATGTGTGGGAACTAGGCCTTGACAACTACTCAAATGCTCTGGTGGAGGGCTCCAGGACTCCAAGGACAGCGCTGACGTGTGCACTCTGATAATGTCAGATCAGACAAGACTTTTGGGTTCTGTTTCTCCCCTTGATGACCCTGCCTAGGTTCTGCCTCCTGTCCTGGCCTAAGCTTGTCTAGCACGATGACAGAGTTGTGCGTGTAGGCTTAGGAGCAACCCTGGCTCATTGAAGAGGAGGCACCTTCATCATACATCCTGTTTTCAGGAAGGGAAGGCTCAAGTGGGGTGGGCATAGCAGGGATGGTCCTGTCATCCCCAGTCAGTCCTTCAGACCTTGGAGTAAAGGGGGGGGGGTAAGAAGGGAAAAGCGTGGAGCTATTACAGTGGAGAGGAGGACCTCAGCCTCTTGTAGATTGCCCTTAAGGGTTCTCAGAGAGCTAAGAGAGCCTTAAGATGTTGGGTTGGGTGGGAAGGTAAAAGAACAAGAAGCCTGAAGAGATGGCTTGGGGGTTAAGAACACTTACTGGTCTTGCAGAAGAAGAGCGTTCAATTCCTAGCACTCACATAGTGGCTTATAACCCCTAACTCCAGTTCCAGGGAATCTGACAGCCTCTTCTGCCCCTGTGGGCATCAGGCACACATGTGATACATGCATACATACATACATACATACATACATACATACATAAATACATACATACATACATACATACAGGCAAAACACTCATATACATAGAATTTAAACCTCTAAAACAACAACAACAAAAAAGGAGCAAGACAGTGAGAGAGGGTATCAGGAACGAGATGATCTGATCCCTAGTTAAACACAGTCCTGGTAAGCCAAGTCTTCTGCGGTCATAGCTGTGTATTGAGCCCCACACCCATCACATAGTATGTAGCTCCTCCGTTTCAGTAGATTGCAGGAGCCATGTGACAGTATTGAGGGACAGAAAGGTGACTCACTGTGGAAAAAGAGGGGAGGGCATCCTGAAGAGCTAGAGGTGGGCTCTTTAGGACTTAGAGAAGGAGGGGGGGGAGGGAGGGAGAGAACGGAGAGGAGGGGAGGGGATAGGAAATGTGGTCACATAAGTCCTGAATCTGGGCCAGGGAAGGAATAAGGTCAGCCTGGGATCTTATACAGCTGAGGAGCAAGGAGAAAGTGACAATGGACTCTGTGAGGACCCCTTCCAATGAACTCCTACAAAAGAAAGCCCACTGGACCTCCTCCTAGCTTGCGTCTGACAAGGTCTGTGGATCCCCTTAGGATGCTTATTTAGAGGGGCTCAGCATGATGCTCAAGGGAATGAAGAGCAGGGCGCCTGACCCTGGACCACATACAGTCAATTCTGGTCATTATTGTCACTGTCACTCTGCAAGAGTCCCTTTTGCCGGGCGGTGGTGGCACACACATTTAATCCCAGCACTCAGGAGGCAGAGGCAGGAGGATCTCTGTGAGTTCGAGACCAGCCTGGTCTACAAGAGCTAGTTCCAAAACAGCCTCCAAAGCCACAGAGAAACTATGTCTCGAAAAACCAAAAAAAAAAAAAAAAGAGTCCCTTTCTATGTCTGTCACCTTAGGCATCTCACTAGGCCTTCCTTTTCCTGCCTGATCCTATGCTTCAGCCACAGGCCCTCCCACTCCTGATGGCTTTGGGCTAGTGGAGAGAGATATGAGGAACACTGGGAGCAGAAAGGTGAGGGCCTGCCTGTGAATTTCTGTCCTGTCTGGAGGTGACCCTGCCACTGTGGCCCAGAATGACTTCCTTTCTAAGCCCTGGCTGTGGGGAGGGTGCCTCAGGGGAGTTGTTTCTTGATACACCTGTGCCAGACACTGGAGCAGCCCTGGCCTGGCAGATCACAGGCGTCCTTATCACAGGTCTCTACCTGTCTAATGGCTGTGTTCTGGGAGTGGAAAGGTCACCTTGATGTCCCCTTGCTTCAAGGGCTTGCCACTTGCCTTTCTTTCTTCATTTAGGGTAGGTATCCCAAGAAAGGGCAGTCTTTCTATGGCCAGTGTAGGGATATAAGCTGGTTGACAGAAGGTTGGGGTCCTAGCTGGAGACTGTGTCCCTGACAGAAGGAAAGGCTCTAGAAGCCTGTCACCCCTAAGGCATTTTGAGACACTCTTTCTATTGTCACCTGTTTTTTTTGCACAAATCTGCAGTCCCCTTCTAGCCCCAGGTCCTCCTTTGTGATATTAGGGAAGACGTACCCAAGGCAAATGTTGGCGCTCTGGCTGTTCTGGAACTGTATCCTGTGATGGGGACTCATTACTGTGATACTCAAGTCCCCATTCCTTATCACCCATCTGCTTTCCCTGTTGAGAAGGGATGAACTGGGACTAAGTCCCAGCAGAGGGACTGAGGAAGATGCTGAACAGTGAGACCTGCACCAGGCCACAAGGTCCCTGTAAGGACGTGTGGGGTTAGGTTCTTAGAAATCCCTAAAGAGACCGGTGAATCCAAGAATCTAGGTCAAAATTCCAGGTGGCATTGACGGGAGGCTGATTCCCCCAGAGGATTATATCCTTCCAGCCATGACCACATCACCCTCCGTCTGGCTCATGTCCAGCTGGTCCCCATTCCTTTGACATGCCTCCTCAGGTTATTTTGTATAAGTTGACACACTCTCACTAAGTACAGATTTTATGTCACTCTTCTGGAAGCCTCTGAGTACTAAGGGGTAAAGGGGTCACCTTTGCTTCAGGGTTCTGTACAGTGAACCCCAGGTCAGGACAAACCATGGGATGTGCAGGGAAGGCTGGCATAGTAGTGGATACAGTTCTGGTATGTGCTGGTCTTCATGCTGCCCAAGCAGGCTCTGGCCAAGTTCTGAGACCATGTTCTTGGGTGAGTAGGGGCTGCTGCAGGGGCTCTGGGAGAGAATTATCTTCGAGTAAAAACACACAGGGAGAAATTCCTCTCTGTCTGCCCTATTTCAGGGTGGGGAAGGCTTTGCAACTCCAAAGGACATGCCCTTAAAGATGGTCTTCTCCAGCCACTTAGTCCTCACAGGCCCAAGGTCAACAGAGTAGCTGCTGCTATGATGATAAAAGATTTGCTGGCCTAGTTTGGGGGAACCTCTAGGCTAATTTCCAGAAGCAGAGACACTGTCCAAGGATGCCGTGGGACCCCTTAGAACTACGGGGTGGGAAGTTCAGAGGCTGGGTGCTTGTGGGCCTGGCTCCTCACCTACTACACTGAGTCAGACCCTTCCATGTTGCACGGTGCATACTCTACCTGCCTGATGGAGCTCGTGCCTTGCTTGCCTTCTTTTCCTCAGCCTCCTCCCTGGCTACCTCTTTCATCTTCACAGAAGTAACAGGGACCAAATAGGAGTCCATACAGCTCACACTAAGTACCCTGCGCTCGGGAAAGTAAGTGAGGGAAGGAGGGAGTCTGGAGAAGGAAGGACAGGGACACAGTCACACAGCTCTCTGCTTCCAGGACTTGAAAAGAAGTAGAGAGTGCATGTGGCCCAGGAAGGCCCAAGCTCTATTCCTTTTCCTGGAAGGCCTTATTTTGTCCCACTCTAGCTGAGTATCACTGACCTCATCCAATACGGTGTCCGTTCTGCTTGCTTCTCCAGCTAAACTCTGCCTAGCAGCTGAGGTCTTTATGGTGGGCTTCACACAGGACAGGGCTGGAGGGCTGCTCACAGGCTCCGGTCCAGAGCGTCCTTCTCACTTGTGTTCAGGTTGGCAAGTCCCCACCCTGTCATCTCTCTTTTGGAGGTACCCCTGGGGCCTGTCCTCTTCTCTGGATAACCCCCAGCCCTTTGGGTGGGTTGGGCTGGGTGGGACTTACCTCTGAGTGAGCAGAGCCGGCTGGGCAGGGCTGCAGGTGTGTCCAGGCAGCGGGCAGCAGGCAGTAGAGAGGTGTTCCTGAGGTGTGTGAAAGGGCTCTGCTCAAATAATCCAGGGAGGCGTTTATAAATAACTTCACCTCAGGGCCACGGGTGAGCCCCGGCTTCTGATTGGCTCGGAGGGGAAGTGGTTTTGAACACTACACCAGAGCTAAGCCTAAGGAGATAGGAAAAGGAGATAAGGGGGGAAAGGTCCCAAATGAACAGCCCTTTTTTTGTTTTACCCAGGGAGCAGGGCTGTTTGATGGGAGCTTGGCACTTCCTAAATCCACCCTGAAGACAATAGGTCACATTCAGCGGGGCCACTACCCCACAGACTCCCCCAAGGCAGTCAGTAGAGGAGGGGCACCAGGCAGATTCCTCTCTGAGTCTGCTGTCCTGCTACTTATGGGGCTGGGGGTCAAGCCACACAGCCTCGTGGACAATGGACACCATTGAAGGCACCTGAGAGGTGGGGCTGTAAGGCTCTTGCTTTGAAGGTTGGGGAACAGGAGGTGGGGGACAGTGCACCTCTGAGCACTCTGGGAAAGGGCATGAATGAATGGTGTCTGGAGGTCCCGAAGGCCTTGAATACTTGGAGCTGAGGTGGGGACTTGGTTTCCAGTTCTGTCCCTGACCTTAAATCATTGTGAAATTTGTCCCCGAGCAGTGGGTGCAGCGTGCTCAGAACTGCCAGAGATGCCAGGAGGCTCAGGCTCACCATGGTAAAGGAGCTTAAGAAAGTGGACCTATAGCAAATTTAGGCAAAGAGTTCTGAAGCCAGCTCTTCTCAACGCCACAGGCTCCACCCCTTCCAGGAGCTGATGCAGCAGAGCCAATGGCAAGGCTTAGGTTCCCAGTGGCCTTTGGCGGCAGAGCTGTGGGTGCCATGGCCAGAGATGAAGGCGAGACCTCTAAAAGCAGTGTGGGAATCCACTGTGTGGGACTCTTCCCTGATGCCAGGTGGCTTTTTTCCCCCCAAGACATCTTTTCCAGACTGTCCTAGCCCTGAGTTGTCCTTCCATCTCCCTAAGATAAAACAGAAGCTCTCAATTGTGATGGAGTCAATACAGGGGTGCCTCAGTGAAGCTCTTTTGGAAGTGTCCCTGGCGAGGTGAAATGAATTTGCTTTTGGTACATAACAGGGACTCAACAAATATTTGTTGAATGAATGAAAGTATGAATTGTCTGCAAGCCCAACCCAAGGGATAGTTTGTAGATGCTTTGCTTGTGGGGACTAGGGAAACACCCAAGGTCACTCAGAGTTGTCAAGGTGTAGCCAGACAACTTGCTGAAGAAATCCAGAATGTAAAGGACCCAGGCATGCCTGCCACTCAGGTGAGGGAGGACGTGTAGGTGGGCACTGTGTCTATGAACCCTTCCCCATGCTTCTGCATAGACAGCCTGTCTCCTTCCTGCAGCATGTCTTGCCTCCGAGTCATAATATGGAGCACAGCCAGTGGGTGTGATGTGCCCACTTGTCAGTCTTTCAAACCTGCTTACTCTCTGAAGATGGTCAGTGGGCAGCTTCTGGCTTGTTTACTTTTGTATTTTGACCACCTAGCCCGCTGCCTAAGTACTCATTAAGACTTCACTAGGAGTCTGTGAATGATCATATGATGGAGGTTTTGAACAAAGCAAAACCTAAAAACAAGAATCTGTCCATTGGCATCCAGCATAGTCCAGTGCAATGGACAGTCTGGCCTGATCCGCATTTTGGCCAGGAAATTCCTAGAAAGCAGGTGAGTCATCAGACTCCTACTGGTGGCTAAGTGGCCATCAGGATCAAGAAGGTCTCTTTGCTAAGGCACCATGTCTATCAGGGAATGCTTGGCTGTACTTCTTTTGGGCAGAGCCGACCAGGAAAACCAGGGTTATCTGCAGATATTGTTTCTCTTTTAAATGACCCACAGATACTCTGGGTTACCCACCAGTTTAGTGTGAGCTTTATTAACCGAGCTAGTTCCCTCTGAGCCCTGTCTGCCTTGCTATAGTAACTTTCAACTTTCACACAGGCTATCTGATTTAATTCTAGAACCAACTATGTGCTATCCACATGCTGCTCAAATGTTTGAATGAACAAACAGAGTCAAAGGGAAATAGCTTGCCCAAGATCACAAAGATCTTCATGGAAGAGGTGGGGAGTGAATTTGGTTAAGTGGATGTTTGTTACATTGCTTTGTCTTTGACAAAGTGTGGAAGCAAGGGTGGGGTGCTAAGCCACACCCACCTTTTTGAAAACATCAGCCAGGCTTTTGAACAAGTCCTAAGGGAATCTGGCTGAGGTAGCTGGGGCCTACAGAACCACTTGGGAGCTCTTTGGCTCTTCAACATTTCTACAGTTTCAGAAAAATACTAGATAGGGAGGTTTTACAGGACAAGTGAACTTAGAGGCTCCTTTGAAGTTGAATCATAGGGGGGAGGCCCAGGATGGAGGAACCTGGACCAAAAGTGAGGCGTCAGAGATGGTATCCATGGGCACATGGCCCTGAGGCCTGAAAGGGCACCTTGGGGGTGTATTGGATGGAATAAGCTATGGAATAATTAGGCTGAGTAGGGACATGGAAATATAGAGAAGCACACATGGAGCTGAGCTAAAAGCACAGTGACAAAGAAATATTGGCAAATTCTCTGAAATAGAGAGCAGTGAAAACACTCACACCCAGAACATCTCAGTTTGGGTTTCATTAGCTCACTGTCTGTTTTTATGACAAAAGCAAGCCAACTGCAGCCTCTCATCTTCCTCTGGGGCAGGGCAGATTCTTCTTTGGAAGTACCCGTTTTACTCTCACCTTAGGGCTGGAAGTTGTATTGGCTCCTCCTTCCCTCCCTCCCTCCCTCCCTCCCTCCCTCCCTCCCTCTTTTCCAAACCACTGCTCTAGTGCTAGGAGCTTGTCTTTTGAATACCAATATCATTAAGACAGAATTCCTGTCATAAAAATATCCAGTCTGCTGAGAGGAAAGCTGAGCTATGATCCCCAGGGGCTCACTTCCAGGAGGTTGGATGTGTGATGCTCCTGTAAGTACTGTTTCTAGAGGGCTTTTCCAGATTGTTTTCCGGTCATCTGTGATTTCTGAATCAGTCCAAGGGCCTCTGCTTTAAGCCTGTCCTTGGGTACCCTACTGAGTCCAAGCTCCCTGTGTCCCCAGTTCAGTTTTCCAACATATCATGTTACACTGCACATGTGAGCACACACACACACACACACACACACACACACACACACACCATACTCACATCAAACAGGTCTGGGATTTTCTGAGTTATTCAGATAAAGCCACAGTGTTCATCAAGTGCCCTCTTGACCAGCCTCATTTTTGAGCCGTTCCTGCTAAAGAACAATACCTTTTCAGATTAGTAAGCTGAAGCTAAACGTGTAAGACAGACACTTGATCTCCCCGGACTGACTGTCCATCCTTGGGCCTCTGACATTGTGGCTTCTTGCGTGAGTGCCTTGTACGGAGCCTGTGCCAAGGGTGTGGGCAAGATCATGTTTTGGGCAGAGTGGCCCAGTGACTTAAACAAACATCTCAAGCCCAAAGACAGAGAGAAGTCTTCACTGCTGCCCTGAAATGCAAGATCTGACCTGTGCTCCTGCCAGCTTCAGGAGCACACAGGACTGGTACGGTGTAGCGGTTCTCACAGGATGTCAAGTCTTCACCTCTCTCCACAGGGAAATGAGCTCAGGGGTTAGCACCCCACCTGGGACATCATGGTCTGGTCAGAATTTGGCTGAAGGGAGTAAGGTGAACAGGGTGATGCTAGCTGGGGTTCAGTCTTGCCTCACAGGGAACCTGAGCTGATACCATTTGCCTGGCACTGTGATAGGCATGCAGGATCCAAGATCCAGCAAGAACCAGTCTGAGATGTCAAGATCCTGACAGGAGCAGACAGAAGAGGCTTCCAGAATATATGTGACATAGCTGGGGAATGGTAGTCCAGAAGGAGCTTAGAGTAGCCTTTGAGGTTAGTGGTTCAGTCAGAACCTGACTAGAGAGTAAGGTTAGAATAGGTTACTGTCCCTAGAGTCTGCCACTCAAAGAAAACAGCTATCACAGAGCTGTAAAGAGGGAAATGAGGAGAGACCTTAGGGTTTGTCTGAGCTACCTCCTTCCTCATTTTACAGAGGAAAAGCCACAGAGAAGGACAGCAGAAGGAAGGACCCCCTGAGGTCACCAGGGGGTGCTAAGAAGACAGCTTGGTTGGTACCCCACAGGACTCTTGCCTGTCTTGGAGTACAGCCAAATTTTTCTTTCACAACCCCCCCCCCCCACTCCTCACATTCTACACCCCTCAGTCCATTTTGCCCTCCTGAGGTGATGATCCAGGTCTCCCTGCTGTCTGTTGGGAGGGGAGCAGGTCTGTTGGAAACCTAGGGGCTAAGGCTCTAACTGGGGCAGTTTTGCAGCTTCTAGAAAGAGGAGGGCCGGTGAGACAGCATAGCAGGAAAGGCACTTGCCGCCAAGCCTGGTGACCTGAGTTTGATCCCTGGGATCCACATGGTGGAATGAAAGAACAGTTTCCCACTGACCTCTCTCTCTCTCTCTTCTCTCTCTCTCTCTCTCTCTCTCTCTCTCTCTCTCTCTCTCTCTCTGTGTGTGTGTGTGTGTGTGTGTGTGTGTATGTGTGTATATGTGTGTAGGTATGTCTGTGTATGTGTGTACATATACATGATAAACAAATAAAAAAATAAAGGGAAAGAGGGGGTGATACTGCTCAGAACCAGAAGTTGTTGGCCTAGGTGGGAGTGTCCAAGGCAGTTTAAGCCAGCCTGGAAATGCTGAGACCAGGCGTGAGGACAGGTCTGGTGGGGACAAGTTCTGGGCTGTTGGTGGTAACGGATGGGCCTCCTGGCTGCAATTCTGACTCGGGTTCTGTGCCTGTTGGAACTTAGTTGTGCCTTAGTAACTAGGTATAGGGGATGCTTTAAAGGGTAGAGTGTAGGGAGCCCAAGCCTCCAGCTCAGGGGAAATTGAAATAGCTGGAGAAACACAAAATTGGCCGTTTTGGTTTCCAGGGCAGCATCGTGTCTCCACATTTGGCTTGGTTCAGGCAGTGTGGGGATTAGATGGAAAAACGATGTTTGTGATTTGGGGTCAGTTGGAAGAAGGGGGTATATGCCTGTCTTTCCTTCCCCAGTCTGCACCCTTTAGGAAAGAGGGTAAGCCTAGAGGGTACTTATCACTCATGATCCTCCCAGGTCCCATGACTCTAACTACAGACCTCTGCCAGAGTGAAATGCTGGGCTTTCCAAGGTGTGCAGTCTTGCCACAGCTTCTTGAGGACAGGCCCCAAGAGGCATCAGGTTGACTTTAGGAAGATGTCCTGACTTCAGGTGCTCACTAGTCATGTGACCTTGGGCACAGCATTTGCCCACTTGAAGTTCAGTTTGTTCATCTGTGAAAGGGGACTCATGGCAGAAGGAGGCGTTGTGGCAAAGCAAATTCCTTTCTTTGGGCACAAAGGCCTGCCCCCGGGTGACCGCAGACTGTCTGGCTACTTGCCTATCTTCACCTCTTGATATCTCTCAGCATTCAACCTCAGAGCCACACCCCAGCCTGGTGATGCCTTTATCCTATACAGTGGATGACCCCACAATGCCAGGGTCACGAGCTCCCTCTTGCTAGCCTGCCCTCATAACCTCCCAGATTTGTAGCCATGTGTCAGGCAGCTTCAGCAAGAGCATCCCCTGCACTGCAGTGGCAGGACAAAACCACTCGAGCACCACGCATGCCCATTGGCCCCTCTGCCAGTGGGGAGGGTGTGTGTCCATGTGTGAGTGTTGGTACATGGGAACTGAACAAGAAGACTTTTATAGGGTTGGGGACAGAGGACACACAGCTCACCTTTCCCCTTTGCTCCCTTCTTAGCCTTTATTCGTGTGTTCCTTAGAGAACTGGTCTTCCCAGCTCTCAGGGACACTGGCCCCCTACTTGGTTGGGATGTGCCTTCAGACCTGCATGGGCTTGGTGGGCTCCTGTCTGGAATAAAGCAGACTCTTCAGGGTGGTACTCAACCTCCGCGTGGATGCCTTTGTGAGAAGTCTTGTACCTGAGCCCCCAACATAACCAATTTATCCTAGAGAGTCTACTCTGCTCTGAGTTTCCCTCAGAGGCTGTGCTTAAGGAACACAAATTTTTCAGCTCCCCCACTCCCCCATCAAAGTAAATATCATGTTGCTGTTTTGTTTATTGTTGTTGTTTGTTTGTTTTTTTAACCTTCAAGGTCAGGGCACTTAGGACACAGATCCCCCCTCCCTCTCTTTTTAGAATTCTTCTCAAAACTTAGAAAGGTTGGGGTGGAGGGAGCATTGTTGTCGTCGGCCCTAGAGGAGGGCAGGTCCCTTCTGAGCAGGAGGCTGGGACAAACTCAAGGTTCCTCAGACTGCTTGGCTCACCCCTGACCAGCCTCAACTCCACTTGCTTTCTGGGAGCTAGGGGTCATATGATGTTGTGTGGAGTTCCCCAGTGAGGTGGATTCAGGAAAGGTACCTCTCTCTGGGCCCCCTCAGCCAGCAGGCAGGCCCTGGGTGGGTGGGACAAAGGCTGGTTGGGGTCCATACTTCAGATATACCTCTACATCTGGATTGTAGGGACAGGCCCATTGGGAGTGGCTTTGGGAGTTCTCTTGGAAGCTTCCTCTCCTGTGGGCCAGGTCACACCATTCCTTCAGGACCGGGCTCCAGCCGGGGTTTCTCACAGCCTTCAGCCTGTCTTATCCTGCTGGTACATTTGTTGGCTGTGATTCCAGTCAAAGACATCTTCAGGGAGCAGGCTGGGTGCCAAGTTTGTGGGCAGGATCTGGACTGCTCTACTGAGCAAGGAGCTGAGAGACTGCCAGGGCTCATGTCAGACTGGGATGCGACCATTTGGGGCTGTTTGCCCCAAGGGCAAGAGCTCGTGTCAGGAATATGTGACATAACCACTGGCCGTGGAAGAGAGCTGAGTTTGTCAGCTCCTAAAACCAGAGCTCCTGGAAGTTGGCTGTGGCTTTCCCCAAGGAATGAGCGTGTGGTTTTTGTTGTTAATGTTTTTGAGACAGAGTCTCTCAATGTAGCCCAGGCTAGCCTCAAATTCTCAGCTCTCCTGCCTCAGCCTCTTGAGTGCTGGGTTATATAACAGGCACGTGCTACCACACTTAGTTTAAGCAAGTCACTGAACTTTTCTGAGCCGTTTCCTCATCTGCAAAATGTGGGTAACAAGAGCAGCACCTACCCACCTCAAGGAATGTGGGGAAGATTAAATGTGGTCATTCCCGGAAAGCATACAGCTCCAATCACTTCCTCTACCCAAGACCTCACTGACGCTGCCCTTTGTGTGAAACCCTATCCCCAGCCATCTGGGAATCTTCTCCCTAGTTTTCTAAGACTGTTTAGCCATATCTCCAGGACGCCTGTCTGCTTGCTCAGGGTGGCCTTCCCTCTCTCTAGGTGGTGACTTCAACTGATACTCGCCAGGTGCTATCAGGGCCTTGGCTCTAATAGTCACACTGCTCCTGGGGTTCATCTTCTCACCCTTTGCACGTAGGAGTTGGGCACGTGCTTCCTTTGTTTCCTTCCTGGACCAAATATACTAGGCATGTTGGCGTGGTGTTTTGTCATGTTAGTCAGCTTTCTGTGGCCCTGATAAGATACCAGGAGAAGCAACTGAAAGGAGGTGACATTTATTTTTAGCTTGCAGTTCCAAGGGTTTTAATTGACTCCATTGTCTTTGGGTCTGTGTGAAGCACAATCTCCCAGCAGGTACTGCATGGTGGGACAAAGCCACCAGGAAGCAGAAAGAGAGAGAAAAAGGGTATCCCTCATTGACCATCTTCTTTCAGGCAGGCTGTACCCAGCAGTCTCTACCATTTTCTAGTAGCATCTGCCATCAGCAGCAGAACCAGCCTTTAGCACATGAGCTTTGGAGACACTTAAGATGAAAGCACTAACATCTACTGATGTCATTGACTGTGGCCAACCTAGGTCCTTCCTTCCTCAGAGCAGTTAGAAGAAGCATAATCAATTCAGCTACACAGTTTAGAGGGCCAAGTGTTCCCAAGAGGAGCCTAGGTTGTGACCTGCCATGCTCATGCTGTCTGGAGACCTCATCTTCTTGCTAGTCTGGATCTCCCTTAGATTTAGGACTGTAGTTTGCTGGGTTTAGGTTTGAGATTCTCCCCAGTTTTTCTCTTCAGTCTTGTTTTGTTTTGGATCTAAGGTTGAACCCAAGGATGGGTGTCTACCACTGAGCTACACCCCAGCCCTCCCCAACGCCAAACTGGTTCTTGAAGGCTTTTTTGTTGTTGTTCCTGAGTTGTAAAGCAAGGCCATCTGGAAAATTCTGCACTTTTGCTGTGTCTTGGAGTTCTAGCCCTTGAGGGACAGGTGTCTCAGGGAAAACGATGTCCAGAACGTTTGCAACAGAAGCACAGGTGGTGGTTTCTGTGGGGTAGACCACCAGCTGTTATCATCAGAAGAAGAGGATGTTAGGTCCAACCTCCCTTCCCTATGTGACTGTGTCCCTACTGACAGAGGTGACAAGCCACTTCTGTGCCCTGGCTTAAATGGTGAGTGTTGCTTCTTCCATGTGTTCTCTCCCTGACTACTGGCTCCATCATGCCTGCTGACAGTGGTCTGTCGAATGCCAAGGAATCTTGGCCTAAAATGACCTAATGAAACCAAGGGCACTGCCAGCCTTGGTTTACTCTCTTCAGAGTGGGTCACAGGGGTTCTTTCTTGTATTATAATCCAGTGCAACTTGGTTCCTTTCACAGCAGGAATTGGGTCTCTAAAACACATCTCGTTGCAAATCTCATTTAGGTCCAGGTGTGGAGAGCTCCTGCCACTTCTAGGAGCTCCATGCCTTTCTCCAGCGGCTGGACGGAACCCAGGAGGGTAGCTGGGGAGAGAAGCCATAGAGGGTCTCTTCTGAGACTCTTGCTTTTCACCACTGATTTGGATGTACCAGACTCTGCTCTTAGTCGAGGTGTGTTGGGATCCCAGCATCACTTTGAGTAGGACTTCCGTCTTGCTGATTCTTAGATGTAGGATAAGTAAGGCTGGCAGAAGACTTGGCCCTCCTGTCGGCCTTGCCTCTGTCTCCAGGTGAGGGTACTTGGGATTAGAAAAGAACTCAGTGGCCTGGTGGCTCCTAGGTCACTCTTATTCTCTTCCTCGGTCATGGTGGAAGTGGTGCTATTCACATAGACTAAAAATAAACAGTGCTTTGGCCAGGTTAGTGACACTTGTCTGTAATCCCATTGCTCCGAAGGATCAGAAGGTCATGGTTTTCCTTGGTTATACAATGAGTCTGAGGCTAGCCTGGGTTATATGAGCTAGCATCTCAAAAACAAACAAACTGCCAGTTGTGTGTGTTGGCACACATTTTTTATCTCAGCACTTGGGAGGGAGAGGCAGGTGGATCTCCATGATTCAAGGCCAGCCTGGGCTACATAACAATTTCCTGGCCAGCCTGGGCTACATAGTGAGAGATACTGTCTCAAAAATAAACAAACAAAAAACCCAAGCCAGGCAGTGGTGGAACATACCTTTAATCCCAGCAGTTGGGAGGCAGAGGTAGATGGATCTTTGTGAGTTCGAGGACTTCCTAGTTTACAAAGTGAGTTCCTGGGCTACAAAGCAAATTTCAGGAGAGCCAGAGCTGCTACACAGAGAAACCCTGTCTTGAAAAACAAAAACAAAAACAAAAATAAACAAAGAAACAGCAAGAATTCCAGTGCTTCAGTAATGCATCTGGGTTTGTGAGCTGTGCCGTTGTGAAGTCCCAGGAGCCCACAGAGAGCGTCTGTGAGTGGTATCATGGCCCTGTGATGTGGGCTGGAGCTATTCCTCTCTGGGATTTCTGTGTGCTGTCAGCTTGGACAGCAATGTTTTGTGTTTGACTTATGTTCAGAAAGTGTGAACCCTGAGGATGGCTCTAAGAAAGAGGGCATTGTGTTGACCCAGGTCTCAGGGTCCTCTGTACCCAGAGGACCATCTGCCTCCCATTTGGGAGACACCTCTGGGTAGGGATACATCACTTGAGAGAAGTCCTCTGCCCAGGAAGACCAGATGACTGATGCTTGCTCTTTTACCTACAGTGGCCTGGCCACACCAGGTGACTGGGTGGGGTGCGGGGCAAAGGGCCATCAAGGAAGAAAGCCTGATTTCACCCAAGTGCCCCTACTTTTTCTGCCTCACTGATTGCTTAGACACAGTCCAGTGCATGGACACAAACACTTGCTAATAACCAGAGGCTCCAGGTTCCATAGACTTTTTTTTTTTTTTTTTTTTTTTTGGTTTTTCAAGACAGGGTTTCTCTGTGTAGCTTTGGAGCCTATCCTGGCACTCTTGCTGGAGACCAGTCTGGCCTTGAACTCACAGAGATCTGCCTGCCTCTGCCTCCCGAGTGCTGGGATTAAAGGCATGTGCCACCAACGCCCAGTTCCATTGACTTCTATAGAAAAGCAGCATGTAGGGTTTAGGTAAGATAGAAAGGAAGATTTCTTAGGGTGAGGCTATAGGATCATACTGGACAGTGTGGATCTTCAGAGAGATGTGTGATAGTTTCTAAGAAAACGGGAGAGCGCTGTTTCTCTTTCTGGTAGTGGGGGTAGGAGTGGAATCAGGGGACTTTCCAAGTAGATGAATGAGGAATGAAGTCACTGGTCCCCAAGCCTTGAAGCCTAGGCAGGAGAACAAAGGAAGAACAATGCAGACACCCTGACTGGAGGGAAACGAAGCCGCTCTGGCTCTGGGCTGATGGAGGACTGGTGAGGTGCTGACACACTAGTCACACTGACACACACAGGGTCAGAAGGTGCTGACTAGCCCCTGCTCGGGACTCTCAGAGTCCTGGGGGCCTGGGACAATCTTAGGAGGTAAGACTTTTTTTTTTCTATCTCCACATATTATCAGGAGAAATGACAAGCCTGCAGAAAATCTGCCAAACTTCTGCAGCCAGAGCCATGTGCCCGTCACCTGTAATCTTGCATCTCTCAGATATGCCCCCCACGCCCATGCCCTGGCTGCCCACCAGCCCTCTTGTTTAGATGAATTTCAAAGCAAGCTGAGGCCATTCATCTCCATCTAGACCAACATTTTAGTGCTGGATCACTGACCGGTGGCCAGCGTTTTCCACAGCTGTTTTGAGGTAATTTTATTCATAATGAAACATACCAATCTACCGTGCAGGACCATGTACCCGAGTCCATTACACATCTACCCTTGGCTAACTCAGGCTCTATCAACCCCCACAGAATATGAGGGTGAACTTCCCTGGGAGGCCAAGAAATCACCATCCTATTTTTACATCACAGCTGTTCTGAGTTTTTTTTCTCTCTCTGATTTACTTTGGCTGTTCTGTGACTTCACTCACACAAAGCAAAATCTTACAGTGTGTGTCCTTGCAAAGGTCTCCCCTTAGCATATGGGGCTCTGTCTCTGAGAAAGAATTTGCTATATGAAGTCAGATGTTTTTCTTCGTTCAACTTTTAATCATCTGCTTAAATTTTTTTAAGTTATTAAGTTTAAGTTATTTAAGTTTTTAAGTTAGGTTATTAAGTTATTAAGACATTTTTCTTAACCACCAAACAATATATCCCCCAATACACTTGATACGTTCTCCATTAAATAAGGAAATGGTGTGGCTAGCACCTGTGTGCCCACTAGTGATCCACTGAAGGTCGACAGGGTTGGGTATAGAGATATCTGTGAGGGCAGCAAAATTTTCAGCCCCCAGATTTCACTTTCTGCTGGTAAAAGTCCTCTTGGGGGGCAATTAATTTTCCCCCCTCCCCCAGGATTCTTCTAATTCCAAATACTTAGGGCTCAAGCCCTCCCACCACCCAGACAGAAGCACAGAGATCAGATAAGCAGTCATTTACACAGGATAACTGCTAGTCAGGTTACACTGTAATTGGAGGCCTCCCCTGAGGTGTTTCTCTACAGATACTTACTACTATCTTTATCTCTCACAGGCCCCACAGGTCCCAAGGCTCGGTTCACCACTTTAAGAGGGTGTCAGATCCTCTGGAACAGGAATTCCAGACAGTTGTGAGCTGCCATGTGGTTGTTGGGAATTGAACCTGGGTCCTTTGGAAGAGCAGTCAAAGCTCTTAACCTCTGAGCCGTCTCTCTAGCCCCACAGGTTCCTTTAAGAAATGTCACAGGTTTTATTTTATTATTTTATTTTATTTTATTAGCTCAAATAAGGAACAAGCTTGCTTCAGATGTCAATCCCTTCTCCCTCTCCCTCCCCTCCCCCCAACATCCCACCTGCCCCTAGCCATCCCCCCTCCACTCCCCAGGCAGGGTAAGGCCCTCAAAAGGGGTTCCCCAAAGTCTACCACATCATCCTGGGCCAGGCCTAGGCCCTATCCCATGTGTCCAGGTCAAGAGAGCATCCCTTCACAAGGGATGGGCTCTCAAAATCCCTTCCTTTTTTTTTAAGACCTTACATATTTAATACAGTGCGTTACCTCTGTACAAATGGAAAAAAATTAAGTTCAACATTTCTAGACCAATATGGCTGTTAATTTTTGTACAATGCCAACTCAACACGGTAAACTGGGATACTTTTTTCCAAAGTTGACAGCACAGCTAAAGTTTCCAAAAATTCAAATTATATATATATATATAT